>NW_024470665.1:2777457-2781213 GCF_017639515.1 Carcharodon carcharias | reverse complement strand
AAGGTGCCTGACCGGCTTTATCCTTCCAGAGAAGCTGGAGATGTAACAGATGGAGGGAAAGACGGGACAGGAGGAGACATGAAGAAAAAAAAATGAAGAAGTAAAGAGAAGTTGGAGAATATGAAGAAGGAGATGGACATTGTGATTAACGTGAAGATGACAGCTCCTCATCTTCCCCGATGCCTCATATACCCCCCCGACAGCTCCTCCGTCTCCCAGAGGCCTCATACCCCCCCGACAGCTCCTCATCTCCCTGAGGCCTCATACCCACCGACAGCTCCTCGTCTCCCAGAGGCCTCATACCCCCTGACAGCTCCTCATCTCCCTGAGCCTCATACCCCCCCTGTCAGCTCCTCATCTCCCTGAGGCCTCATACCCCCCTGACTGTCCTCATCTCCTTACATCCCTGAGAGCCTCATACCCCCCCTGTCAGCTCCTCATCTCCCCGAGGCCTCATACCCCCCCGACAGCTCCTCAACTCCCTGAGGCACAGCCTCATACCCCCCCTGTCACTCCTCATCTCCCCGAGGCCTCATACCCCCCCCTGTCAGCTCCTCATCTCCCCGAGGCCTCATACCCCCCGACAGCTCCTCAACTCCCTGAGGCACAGGCCTCATACCCCCCCTGTCAGCTCCTCATCTCCCTGAGGCCTCATACCCCCCCTGTCAGCTCCTCATCTCCCCGAGGCCTCATACCCCCCGACAGCTCCTCAACTCCCTGAGGCACAGGCCTCATACCCCCCCTGTCAGCTCCTCATCTCCCCGAGGCCTCATACCCCCCCTGTCAGCTCCTCATCTCCCCCGAGGCCTCATACCCCCCGACAGCTCCTCAACTCCCTGAGGCACAGGCCTCATACCCCCCCTGTCAGCTTCTCATCTCCCCGAAGCCCAGGCCTCATACCCCCCACTCCGCGATGGGGTTCACTTCCACACCCTCAGGTCAATACTGGCATCAGCGACACCCAATAATCCAAACTGACTGAAACACAGACAGACCACGCTAAAACTGCAACCCAGCCATAATCCTGAATCCCCAAGTACCTCCAAACCCAGCATCTCCCCCACCGCCAACATAGCCCTCAAACCCCCCCATGTCCCCTCAATCCCACCCACCTTCCCCCTCATACCCCTCAATCCCCACCTTCTCCCCATGTCCCTCAATCCCCACCCACCTACCCCCCTCGTACCCCTCAATCCCCACCTTCTCCCCATGTCCCTCAATCCCACCCACCTTCCCCCCTCATACCCCTCCATCCCCACCTTCTCCCCATGTCCCTCAATCCCCATCCGCCCACCTTCCACCATAACCCTCCATCACTCGTGACGTCTCCCTTTCTCTCCCTCAGGATGACCACGAGATCAGCCTGAAGAGCTGGAAGAGAAATATGACACCAGTATAGAGGAGGTAAGTGACACACCAGGGTCTGGGTCCCACACACACTGACTCTCACTGGGGTACGGGTCTCACACACACTGACTCTCACTGGGTACGTGTCCCACACACACTGACTCTCACTGGGGTACGGGTCCCCACACACTGACGCTCTCTGGGGTACATGTCCCACACAAACTGACTCTCACTGGGAAAAGGGTCCCACGCACACTGACTCTCACTGGGGTACGGGGCCCACACTCACTGACTCTCACTGGGGTACACGTCCCACACACACTGACTCACACTGGGGTACGGGTCCCACACACACTGACTCTCACTGGGTACAGGTCCCACACACACTGACTCTCACTGGGGTACGGGTCCCACACACACTGACTCTCACTGGGGTACGTGTCCCACACACACTGACTCTCACTGGGGTACGGGTCCCATACACACTGACACTCACTAGGATGCACTCACTTATCCAATTCCTCCCTTTTTGAAAGTTCCTATTGAATCTGCTTCCACCGCCCTTTCAGGCAGCGCCTTCCAGATCCCAACAACTCGCTGTGTCAAAACAAAATTCTCCTCATCTCCCCCCCTCTGGTCCTTTTCCCCGACTCTCTCCAATCTGTGTCCCTCTGGTTACCGACCCTCCTGCCGCTGGGAACACTTTCTCCTCATCGACTCTATCCAAACCCCCTCCTGATGTTGAACGTCCCAATTCAATCCTCCCCTTAACCTTCTCCGCTCCGAGGGAGAACGATCCCGCTTCTCCCGGTCCCTCCACGCGACTGAAGCCTCCCTCATCCCTGGAACCGTCCCAGTAAATCTCCCTCCCCCCCACCTCCCTCTCCGAGGCCTCCGGCCCTCCTTCCCAAAGTGCGCAGGCCCAGAGCATGGCCACAATCCTCCCGCTGAGGCTCGAGGAGCTTTGGATGTGTCTGCGAGTTCCTGCCTGATCTTCCTCTTGTTTGACCGACGACGCCAGGGCCTGACCAACCGCCAAGGCGGAGGAGGTCCTGCTCCGGGACGGACTGAATGAGCTGAAGCCCCCCAAGGGGACCCCGGAGTACGTGAAATTTGCCCGCCAGTTGGCCGGGGGCCTTCAGTGCTTGATGTGGGTGGCGTCCGTCATCTGCTTCACGCCTTTGGCATTGAGACAGAGCGCGAGGAAACCTAGCCGGTTACGATGATGTGAGTGTCTGCGCCTGGGCGCTGAGGGACGTGGGGGGAGAAGGTGGGTGGGTGGCGCTGAGGGACGTGGGGGAGAAGGGGGGTGGGTGGCGCTGAGGACGTGGGGAGAAGGTGGGTGGGTGGCGCTGAAGGGACGTGGGGAGAAGGGTGGGTGGTTGGCGATGAGGGACGTCGGGGCGGGGGGGGTGAGGGATATGGGATCAGTATGAGTGATGGATATGGGGTCAGTGTGAGTGGTGATATTGGGTCGGTGGGGTGAGGGATATGGAGTCAGTGGAGTGATGGATATGGGTCAGTGGGGTTGATGGATATGGGGTCGGTGTGAGTGATGGATCCGGGGTCAGTGTGAGTGATGGATATGGAGTCGGTGAGGGTGAGGGATATGGGGTCAGTGTGAGGATGGATATGGGGTCAGTGTGAGTGATGGATATGGGGTTGGTGGGGGTGAGGGATATGGGGTCAGTGTGTGTGATGGATATGGGGTCAGTGCGAGTGATGGATATGGAGCGGTGTGAGTGATGTATATGGAGTCGTGAGGGTGAGGGATATATGGGTCAGTATGAGTGATGATATGGGGTCAGTGTTGAGTGATGGATATGGGGTCTGTGGGGGTGAGGGATATGGGGTCAGTGTGAGTGATGGATCTGGGGTCAGTGTGAATGATGGATATGAGGTTGTGGGGTGAGGGATATTGGGGTCAGTGTGAGTGATGGATATGGGGTCAGTGGCGAGTGATGGATATGGGGTCAGTGTGAGTGAGGATATGAGTTGGTGGGTGAGGATATGGGGTCAGTGTGAGTGATGGATATGGGGTCAGTGTGATGTGATGATATGGAGTCGGTGAGGGTGAGGGATATGGGGTCAGTGTGAGTGATGGATATGAAGTTGGTGGGGGTGAGGGATATGGGGTCAATGTGAGTGATGGATATGGGGTCAGTGTGAGTGATGGATATGAGTCGGTGAGGGTGAGGGATATGGGGTCAGTATGAGTGATAGATATGGGGTCAGTGTGAGTGGTGGATATGGTGTCAGTGGGGTGAGGGATATGGGTTAGTGTGAGTGGTGGATATGGGGTCGGTGGGGGGTGAGGGATATGGAGTCAGTGTGAGTGATGGAAATGGGGTTGTGGGGTTGAGTGATATGGGGACTGGGAGGGTGAGGGATATGGGGGTGATTGATACG
>NW_024470665.1:2724957-2772457 GCF_017639515.1 Carcharodon carcharias | reverse complement strand
GGGGAATCTGAGCCACAATCTAAAGGACCTGAATGTACCCACAGCAACCCCCTGGAGACTAAAAACATTGCATTCTTCTCTACTACCTGCCTGGAAGGTAACTCTCCTCTCGTCCCTCACTACCCCTCTCCCTCCCTCCCTCCCTCCCTCCCTCACTCCCCCTCTCCCTCCCCCTCTCCCTCCCTCACTCACCCTCTCCCTCCCCCTCTCCCTCCCTCACTCACCCTCTCCCTCCCCCTCTCCCTCCCTCACTCACCCTCTCCCTCCGTCACTCCCCCTCTCCCTCCCTCACTCACCCTCTCCCTCCCTCCCTCCCTCACTCCCCCTCTCCCTCCCCCTCTCCCTCCCTCACTCACCCTCTCCCTCCCTCACTCACCCTCTCCCTCTGTCACTCACCCTCTCCCTCCCTCACTCCCCCTCTCCCTCCCCCTCTCCTCCCTCACTCACCCTCTCCCTCCCCCCCCTCTCCCTCCCTCACTGACCCCCCTCTCCCTCCCTCACTGACCGCCCCTCCCTCCCTCACTGACCCCCTCTCCCTCCCTCACTCACCCTCTCCCTCCCTCACTCACCCTCTCCCTCCCTCACTCCCCCTCTTACTCCCCCTCTCCCTCCCTCACTCCCCCCTCCCTCCCTCACTCATCCTCTCCCTCCCCCTCTCCCTCCCTCACTCACCCTCTCCTCCCTCACTCACCCTCTCCCTCCCTCACTCCCCCTCTACTCCCCCTCTCCCTTCCTCACTCACCCTCTCCCTCCCTCACTGCCCCTCTCCCTCCCTCACTCCCCCCTCTCCCTCCCCTCTGCCTCCCTCACTCCCCCTCCCTCCCCCTCCCTCCTCCTCTCCCTCCCTCACTCCCTCCCTCCCTCCCCCTCTCCCTCCCTCACTCCCCCTCTCCCTCCCTCACTCCCCCTTGGCCTCTCCCTCCCTCACTCCCCCTCTCCCTCCCTCTCCCTCCCTCCCGCCCCTCTCCTCCCTCACTCCCCCTCTCCCTCCCTCTCCCTCCCTCACGCCCCCTCTCCTCCCTCACTCCCCCTCTCCCTCCCTCACACCCCCTCTCCTCCCTCACTCCCCCTCTCCCTCCTCCTCTCCCTCCCTCACTCCCCCTCCCTCCCTCACTGCCCCTCTCCCTCCCTCACTACTGTCTCCCTCCCTCACTACTTCTCTCCCTTCCTCCCTCACTCCTCCTCTCCCTCCCTCACCACCCCCTCCCACCCTCACTCCCACCACACTCCCTCATCATTCCCTCCGCAGTCCTCCTCCATCCCTCTCTTCCTCAGCACTAGCTCTGGCTCTCACTCCCTGCACACTCCCTCTCTCTCTCTCTCTCTCACACCCTGCACACTCCCACTCTCTCTCTCTCTCTCACTCCCTGCACACTCCCTCTCCCTCTCTCTCTCTCACTCCCTGCACACTCCCTCTCTCTCTCTCACTCCCTGCACACTCCCTCTCTCTCTCTCTCTCTCACTCCCTGCACACTCCCTCTCTCTCTCTCTCTCTCACTCCCTGCACACTCCCTCCCTCTCTCTCTCTCTCTCACTCCCTGCACACTCCCTCTCTCTCTCTCTCTCTCACTGCCTGCACACTCCCTCTCTCTCTCACTCCCTGCACACTCCCTCTCTCTCTCTCACTCCCTGCACACTCCCTCTCTCTCTCTCTCTCTCTCACTCCCTGCACACTCCCTCCCTCTCTCTCTCTCTCACTCCCTGCACACTCCCTCTCTCTCTCTCTCTCTCACTCCCTGCACACTCCCTCTCTCTCTCACTCCCTGCACACTCCCTCTCTCTCTCTCACTCCCTGCACACTCCCTCTCTCTCTCTCACTCCCTGCACACTCCCTCTCTCACTCCCTGCACACTCCCTCTCTCTCTCTCTCTCACTCCCTGCACACTCCCTCTCTCTCTCTCTCACTCCCTGCACACTCCCTCTCTCTCTCTCTCTCACTCCCTGCACACTCCCTCTCTCTCTCTCACTCCCTGCACACTCCCTCTCTCTCTCTCACTCCCTGCACACTCCCTCTCTCTCTCTCTCACTCCCTGCACACTCCCTCTCTCTCTCACTCCCTGCACACTCCCTGTCTCTCTCTCACTCCCTGCACACTCCCTCTCTCTCTCACTCCCTGCACACTCCCTGTCTCTCTCTCACTCCCTGCACACTCCCTCTCTCTCTCTCTCTCTCTCACTCCCTGCACACTCCCTCTCTCTCTCTCACTCCCTGCACACTCCCTCTCTCTCTCTCTCTCTCTCACTCCCTGCACACTCCCTCTCTCTCTCTCTCTCACTCCCTGCACACTCCCTCTCTCTCTCTCTCTCTCTCACTCCCTGCACACTCCCTCTCTCTCTCTCTCTCACTCCCTGCACACTCCCTCTCTCTCTCACTCCCTGCACACTCCCTCTCTCACTCCCTGCACACTCCCTCTCCCTCTCTCACTCCTTGCACACTCCCTCTCTCTCTCTCCCTCCCTCCCTCTATCTCTCCCTCTCTCACTCTCCCTGTTTTAGTCTTTCTCTCTCTCTTTCACACACACACTCTCTCTCTCCTTCCCTCCCTCTATCTCTCCCTCTCTCATTCTCTCTCTCCCTGTTTTAGTCTCTCTCTCCCTCTCTCTCTCCCTCTCTCACGCACTCTCTCTCCTTCCTTCCCTCTATCTCTCCCTCTCTCATTCTCTCTCTCTCCGTTTTAGTCTCTTTCTCTCTCTCTCTCTCACACACACACACCCTCTCTCTCGCCTTCTCTCCCTCCCTCATTCTCTCTCTCCCTGTTTTAGTCTCTTTCTCTCTTTCCCACACACACACACTCTCTCTCCTTCCCTCCCTGTATCTCTCCCTCTCTCATTCTCTCTCTCTCCCTGTTTTAGTCTCTTTCTCTCTTTCCCACACACACACTCTCTCTCTCCTTCCCTCCCTCTATCTCTCCCTCTCTCTCTCTCCCTGTTTTAGTCTCTCTCTCCCTCTCTCACACACTTTCTCTCTCTCTCCCTCCGGCAGGAACCGGGACTGGGATCATCATTAACACAGGGGACCGCACCATCATCGGACGGATTGCGAGTCTGGCGTCGGGTGTCGGAAATGAGAAGACGCCCATCGCCATTGAGATCGAGCACTTTGTCGACATCATTGCTGGCTTGGCCATCTTCTTTGGCGCCACCTTCTTCTGCGTCGCCATGGTGATTGGCTACCAGTTCCTGGAAGCTATGATCTTCTTTATGGCCATCGTGGTGGCTTATGTACCCGAGGGTCTCCTGGCAACCGTCACGGTGAGAGACATGGCGCTGTCAGCGACGGGCACCGGGGGGGGGGTGGTGGTGGTCCATGTGGGGTGGAGAGAGGAAAGGAGCGAGAGAGAGAGAGAGAGATGGGAGAGGGGGAGGAGAGAGAGGGATAGAGAGAGGAAGAGAGAAAGGCGGGGGTTGGGGGCGGTGGTGGGTGGGCGGAGAGAGGGTGGGAGAGAGAGAGTGGAGCGTTACAGTCCCAGCTGAGGTGACCCCCCGGACAGGCCTAATCCCAGAATGGAGCCCAGCTCGATAGACCCTAACTTTTCTTTGTCTGTTCAGATATGTGGAGAGCGGCGACTGAACAGAGTCACAGGAGTCAGCTGATGAAATTTTAACAACGTAATGAAATACAGACCACAAGACCATGAGATGTAGGAGCAGAAGGAGGCCATTCAGCCCATCGAGTCTGCTCTGCCCTTCATTGAGACCATGGCTGACCTGATGATCCTCAACCCCACTTTCCTGCCTTTTCCCCCCCCGCCCTAACCCTTGATTCCCTGACTGATTAAAAACCTGTCTATCTCCCACCCTGAATATACTCAGCGACCCAGCCTCTGCAGCTCTCTGCGATAAAGAATTCCACACATTCACTACCCTCCGAGAGAGGAGATTCCTCCTCATCTCTGTCTCAAATGGGTGACCCCTTACTCTGAGATTATGCCCTCTGCTCCTAGACTCTCCCACAAGGGGAAACAACCTCTCAGCATCTACCCTGTCACGCTCCCTAAGAATCTTATATGTTTCAATAAGGTCAGCTCTCATTCTTCTAAACTCCAATGAGTACAGGCTCAACCTACTCAACCTCTCCTGATAAGAAAATCCCTCCATATCCAGGATCAACCTAGTGAACCTTCTCTGGACTGCCTCCAATGCCAATACATCTTTCCTTAGATAAAGGGTCCAAAACTGTTCACAGTATTCTAGGTGTGGTCTAACTAGCGTCTTGTATAGTTTTAGCAAGACTTGCCTATTTTTATACTCCATTCCCTTTGAAATAAAGGCCAACATTCCACTTGCCTTCCCTATTACCTGTTGAACTTGTATGTTAGCTTTTTGGGATTCATGCACAAGGACTCCCAAATCCCTCTGTGCTGCAGCTTTCTGCCGTCTTTCTCCATTTAAATAATATTCAGCTCCTCTATTCTTCCTGCCAAAGTGCAGAACCTCACATTTTCCCACATTATATTCCATCTGCCAAGTTTTTGCCCACTCACCTAACCTGTCTGAATCCCTATTTAGAGGGAGCTTTACTCTGTATCTAACCCCATGCTGTACCTGTCCTGGGTGTGTTTGATGGGGACAGTGTAGAGGGAACTTTACTCTGTATCGAACCCCGTGCTGTATCTGTCCTGGGTGTGTTTGATGGGGACAGTGTAGAGGGAACTTTACTCTGTATTTAACCCCGTGCTGTCCACAGGTTTGCCTCTCGCTAACGGCAAAGCGTCTGGCTCGTAAGAATTGTGTGGTGAAGAATCTGGAGGCGGTCGAGACACTGGGGTCAACCTCAGTCATCTGTTCTGATAAGACCGGAACTTTGACCCAGAACAGAATGACTGTCTCCCATCTCTGGTTCGACAATCAGATCCATTCAGCAGATACCACTGAGGATCAGTCAGGTAAGGGAATTCCATCCCGAGAGCTGAGCAAACAGCTCATGAAGGGAGTGAATCAGGACGTCAACGAGATCACCCCTTAAAACAGGGAACCCGGCAGAGAGAGACTCCCTCTCCAAAAGGGTTCCCTGCGGGAGCGCTGCACTGTCAGAGGGTCATCGCTGAGGGAGTGCTGCACTGTCAGAGGGTCAGCGCTGAGGGAGTGCTGCACTGTCGGAGGGTCAGTACTGAGGGAGTGCTGCACTGTGAGAGGGTCAGTACTGAGGGAGTGCTGCACTGTCAGAGGGTCAGCGCTGAGGGAGTGCTGCACTGTCAGAGGGTCAGCGCTGAGGGAGTGCTGCACTGTCAGAGGGTCAGCGCTGAGGGAGTGCTGCACTGTCAGAGGGTCAGTGCTGAGGGAGTGCTGCACTGTCGGATGGTCAGTACTGAGGGAGTGCTGCACTGTTGGAGGGTCAGTACTGAGGGAGTGCTGCACTGTCGGAGGGTCAGTACTGAGGGAGAGCTGCACTGTCAGAGGGTCAGTACTGAGGGAGTGCTGCACTGTCAGAGGGTCAGCGCTGAGGGAGTGCTGCACTGTCAGAGGGTCAGTGCTGAGGGAGTGCTGCACTGTCGGATGGTCAGTACTGAGGGAGTGCTGCACTGTCGGAGGGTCAGTACTGAGGGAGTGCTGCACTGTCAGAGGGTCAGCGCTGAGGGAGTGCTGCACTGTCAGAGGGTCAGCGCTGAGGGAGTGCTGCACTGTCAGAGGGTCAGCGCTGAGGGAGTGCTGCACTGTCAGAGGGTCAGCGCTGAGGGAGTGCTGCACTGTCAGAGGGTCAGTGCTGAGGGAGTGCTGCACTGTTGGATGGTCAGCACTGAGGGAGTGCTGCACTGTCGGAGGGTCAGTACTGAGGGAGTGCTGCACTGTCGGAGGGTCAGTACTGAGGGAGTGCTGCACTGTCAGAGGGTCAGTACTGAGGGAGTGCCGCACTGTCAGATGGTCAGTACTGAGGGAGTGCTGCACTGTCGGAGGATCAGTACTGAGGGAGTGCCGCACTGTCGGAGGGTCAGTGCTGAGGGAGTGCTGCACTGTCGGAGGGTCAGTACTGAGGGAGTGCTGCACTGTCAGAGGGTCAGTACTGAGGGAGCGCTGCACTGTCAGAGGGTCAGTAGTGAGGGAGTGCTGCACTGGTGGTGGAGCAATATTTAGATCCAGTTTTAATCTTTCAGGCCACAGCTTTGACCAGACGTCGGATACATGGCGCGCTGTCTCTCGTGTTGCCACACTGTGTAATCGTGCGATGTTCAAACCCAACCAGGACGGCATCCCAATCCCGAAGGTAAGTACGTGTGTATGTCCGGGCAGGAGAGATCCAGGGTCGGAGAGGTCCCTGTCTCTGATCACACGGGGTGGGGTGAGAGTGGGGAGCGGCAGTCCTCCGGGCTGGTGTCTGGTGGAGTTTGGGTTTAGCTTTGGGCTATGGCCGTCTCTTTATTCCCGTCTCATCGGTCTACCACCACCCCCCACCCAATATTCCCTGAATCCTCATGATCTGCACCCAGTCTGCAACTTCTGATTTCTCTCGCGCTCTCCTTTCAATGGTTTGTGCCGCAGATTCCTTTACCGCCCTTGACCAGATTAAAATGCGGTAGAGCGAGATCTCACGGTACATTTTCTGATCCTTATTTGGCTTCGCTGCGAGACCAGACCATTATCTCAGCAGGGGGTCCTGTTGGGACAACTGGGGTCCATGCTTGGTTTTGTTTGATTGACATCTTTAAGTGGTTATAAGAAGTTATTCATCCTGCGATTTCTTTTGTCAATGTCTCAGTGTTGATCTGGACAGATTAAGAGGTGCGGTGTGTTTGGAACCTCTGTGATTGGTACTTCAATGGTCTCTCTGTTTGACGCTGTTACAGGGTTGTCAGAACAGCAGTTTTTACTTCTTAAGTGGATTTATGAGTGGGTGCTGCTTTTTCCTCAATCGTTCCACACTTGCCATTGTTCTGACGTGGCTCTTTGGCTATGTACATAGCACATTCTGGGTGAATGGGCAAGGAAGGGCCTCGGGTTGGCATTGAGTTGGCATGGAGGGTATGAGGCACCATGGGGGTGGCTGGGAGGGGTGTGAGTTGATGTTGAGTTGGCGTGGAGGAGTCATGGGTCAGAGCTTTTGAATTTACCTTTCTAAGGGTACCCCAGTCCAGCCTGTCGTCCATGGCTCCACACACACACACACACACACACACACACTTTCCTGCCATCACCTCGGGTTATTTTCATGAGCAGGAACCCCTGTCCGATATCTCTTCCAGAGGGACTCTGCCCCACCCTCCCTAAGATCAGCTCACACAGCACGGCCACTATTTGGAAGAAGAGGGGAGATGGGGTGGGGTTGTGGGGGGGGCGGTGGGTGGTGATGTGGGTGTGAGGCTGGGTGTGGGAGGGAGTTCTCCCCGGTGCCCTGGTGTCAATATTTAACCCTTAACTAACAGCACTAAAAACAGACAATCTGGGTCACTGAGCACCCCCATCCCCCCCCCATCCCCCCACCACACCCCCCCAACCCAGTGAGGTGGTGGGAGGCACAATATATAAAATAATCTTTGATTCGGAGACCTGATGACTGAATGTATTAGGAGCAGGAATCTCTTCTGTTCACTTGTGGATCCTAATCTCATCCCCTCTGATTCCGCTCAGAGAGAGGTTATTGGAGATGCCTCTGAGACTGCTTTGCTGAAATTCACCGAGCTGACCATTGGTAATGTTTTGGATTACCGACATCGGTTCAAGAAAATCTGCGAGATTCCGTTCAACTCCACCAACAAGTTCCAGGTGAGGGGAAGTCAAGGGCTGGCATCAGTGGATGGGAGAGAACTGGGCAAGGATCAGGAGCTGATAAGGGGGGGGCGCCTGTTATCATCAGGGTCACGGTAGATCAGACTCGGGGTCAAGGAGGTCAGACTTGGGGTCAAGGAGGTCAGACACAGGGGTCAGTGAGGTCAGACTCGCGGTCAAGGAGGTCAGACTCAGGGTCGAGGAGGTCAGACTCAGGGTGGAGGAGGTCAGACTCGGGGTCGAGGAGGTCAGACTCGGGGTCGAGGAGGTCAGACTCGGGGTCGAGGAGGTCAGGCACAGGGGTCAGTGAGGTCAGACACAGGGTCCGTAAGGTCAGACATGGATCAGGGAGGCCAGACACAGGGTCAGGGAGGTCAGACTCGGGGCAGTGAGGTCAGACATGGATCAGTGCAGGTCAGATGAGGGGTCACAGTGCAGGTCAGGCAAGGGGTCAATGCAAGTTAGACATGGGGTCAGTGAGGTCAGATGGTGGGGTCAGTGCAGGTTAGGCAGGGGTCAATGATGTCAGATAAAAGGATCAGAAAGGTCAGAAACATAGTCAGGGAGGACAAACTCGTGGCCAGTGAGGTCAGGCATGGGGTCGGACATAGGGTCAGGGAGATCAGATGTGGTGCCAGTGAAGTTGGACATGGGGAAAGTGAGGTCAGACAGGGGTCAGGGAGGTCAAGCCTGGGGCAAACATGGGGTCAGACTCAGGGTCAGTGAGGTCAGATGGGGGTCAGACATGGGATCAGACACGGTGGGGGGGAACAGTGCAAGTCAGACAAAGGTCAATGAGGTCAGACGGGTCAGTGCAGGTCTGACATGGGGTCAGACATGGGTCAGTGAGGTCAGATGACGGTCAGACACGGAACCAGTGAGGCCAGACTAAGGGTCAGTGAAGTCGGACAGGGATCAGTGAGATTAGAGTCAGGGTCAGGGAGGTCAGACAGGTATCAGGGAGTTCAGAATCGGAGTCAGTGAGGTCAGATATGGGATGTGAGGTCAGATATGGGATCAGAAATGGGGTCAGATGCCAGGTCAGTGAGTTCAGATCCAGGGTCAGTGAGGTCAGGCACGGGGTCAGACTTGGGACCTGTGCAGGACTGACTCCAAAATGCACCGGAGAATTCAGGAGAAACTTCTTTTACCCAGAGAGTGGGGAGAGTGTGGGACTCGCTCCCACGGGGAGCGGTCGAGGTGAATAGTGTCGATGTGTTTAAGGGTGAAGCTGGATAAACACATGAGGGAGAGAAAGGAATAGAAGGATATGGGGTGAGATGGAGGGAGGGGGGGGAGGAGGCTGGTGTGGGGCAGGAACACCAGCACGGAGCAGATGGGCCGAATGGCCTGTTTCTGTGCTGTAGGCTGGCTGTAACTGGATGTGATTCTCCGTCACTTTCGCAGCTGTCGATCCACGAAATGGAGGACCCACTGGATCTGCGATATCTAATGGTAATGAAGGGAGCTCCAGAACGTATCCTCGAACGCTGTGCAACCATCATGATCAAGGGACAGGAGCTACCGCTGGATGAACAATGGAAGGAGGCGTTTCAGACTGCATACATGGATCTCGGAGGACTGGGAGAGAGGGTGCTGGGTAAATACAACTACAACCTGCATCTATATAGCAACTTCAGCCGAGTAAGACATCCGCTGCACAGGAGGGTCAATCAGACTGATAAAATCCGACCCCGAGTCACATAAAGAAATGTAAAGGGCAGGTGGTCATAAGCTCAGACAAAGAGGTCTGTATTAAAGAATGTCTTAAAGGAGGAGGGAGAGAGAGACAGAGAGAGAAAGAGAGAGAGAGAAAGAGAGAGAGAGAGAAAGAGAGAGAGAGAGAGAGGGAGACAGAGAGAGAGAGAGAGAGACGTGGAGAGGTTTAGGGAGGGAATTCCAGAGCTCAGGGCCCCCCCCCAGACAGCTGAAGGCACGGCCGCCAATGGTGGAGCGATGGGAATCGGGGGATGGTCAAGAGGCCGGAATTGGAGGAGCACAGAGATCTCGGAGGGTTGTAGGGGCTGGAGGAGGTTACAGAGATAGGGAGGGTTGTAGGGGCTGGAGGAGGTTACAGAGATAGGGAGGGTTGTAGGGGCTGGAGGTGGTTACAGAGATAGGGAGGGGTGTAGGGGCTGGAGGAGGTTACAGAGATAGGGAGGGTTGTGGGGTCTGGAGGGGGTTACAGAGATAGGGAGGGTTGTAGGGGCTGGAGGATGTTACAGAGATAGGGAGGGTTGTAGGGGCTGGAGGGGGTTAGAGATATAGGGAGAGTTGTAGGGGCTGGAGGAGGTTACAGAGATAGGGAGGGTTGTAGGGTCTGGAGGAGGTTACAGAGATAGGGAGGGTTGTAGGGGCTGGAGGACGTTACAGAGATAGGGAAGGTTGTAGGGTCTGGAGGTGGTTACAGAGATAGGGAGGGGTGTAGGGGCTGGAGGAGGTTACAGAGATAGGGAGGGTTGTAGGGGCTGGAGGGGGTTAGAGATATAGGGAGAGTTGTAGGGGCTGGAGGAGGTTACAGAGATAGGGAGGGTTGTAGGGTCTGGAGGAGGTTACAGAGATAGGGAGGGTTGTAGGGGCTGGAGGAGGTTACAGAGATAGGGAGGGTTGTAGGGGCTGGAGATGGTTACAGAGATAGGAAGGGTTGTAGGGGCTGGAGGAGGTTACAGAGATAGGGAGGGTTGGAGGGGCTGGAGGTAGTTACAGAGATAGGGAGGGGTGTAGGTGTTGGAGGTGGTTACAGAGATAGGGAGGGGTGTAGGGGCTGGAGGTGGTTACAGAGGTAGGGAGGGCTGTAGGGGCTGGAGGAGGTTACAGAGATAGGGAGGGTTGTAGGGGCTGGAGGTGGTTACAGAGGTAGGGAGGGCTGTAGGGGCTGGAGGAGGTTACAGAGATAGGGAGGGTTGTAGGGGCTGGAGATGGTTACAGAGATAGGAAGGGTTGTAGGGGCTGGAGGGGGTTAGAGAGATAGGGAGAGTTGTAGGGGCTGGAGGGGGTTACAGAGATAGGGAGGGTTGTAGGACTAGAGGAGGTTACAGAGATAGGGAGGGTTGTAGGGCTGGAGGAGGTTACAAAGATAGGGAGGGTTGGAGGGGATGAAGTTAGTTACAGAAATATGGAGGGTTGTAGGGCTGGAGGAAGTTACAGAAATAGGGAGGGTTGAAGGGATTGGACTTGGGTTACAGAGATAGGGAGGGGTGTAGGGCTGGAGAAGGTTACAGAGATAGGGAGGGTTGTAGGGGCTGGAGGGGGTTACAGAGATAGGGAGGGGTGTATGAGGTTACAGAGATAGGGAGAATTTTAGGGGCTGGAGGATGTTACAGAGATAGTGAGGGTTGTAGGGGCTGGAGGAGTTTACAGAGATAGGGAGGGTTGGAGAGGATGAAGTTAGTTACAGAGATAGGGAGGGTTGTAGGAAGTTACAGAAATAGGGAGGGTTGGAGGGGATGGAGTTGGTTACAGAGATAGGGAGGGGTGTAGGGCTGGAGGATGTTACAGAGATAGGGAGGGGTGTATGGGCTGGAGGAGGTTACAGAGATAGGGAGGGTTGTAGGGCTGGAGGAGGTTACAGAAATAGGGAGGGTTGGAGGGGATGGAGTTGGTTACAGAGATAGGGAGGGTTGTAGGGCTGGAGGAGGTTACAGAAATAGGGAGGGTTGGAGGGGATGGACTTGGTTACAGAGATAGGGAGGGGTGTAGGGCTGGAGGAGGTTACAGAGATAGGGAGGGGTGTATGGGCTGGAGGAGGTTACAGAGATAGGGAGGGTTGTAGGGCTGGAGGAGGTTACAGAAATAGGGAGGGTTGGAGGGGATGGAGTTGGTTACAGAGATAGGGAGGGTTGTAGGGCTGGAGGAGGTTACAGAAATAGGGAGGGTTGGAGGGGATGGACTTGGTTACAGAGATAGGGAGTGCTTTGAAAACAAATCTGAGAATTTTAAAATCAAGGTGTTGCCAGACTAGGAGCCAATGTGGTTGAGACCAGAACTAGGAGCCATCGATATGAGATCGTCACTAATAAATCCAATGGGGGAATTCAGGAGAAACTTCTTTACCCAGAGAGTGGGGAGAATGTGGAACTCGCTCCCACGGGGAGTGGTCGAGGTGAATAGTATCGATGTATTTAAGGGGGAAGCTGGATAAACACATGAGGGGGAGAGAGGAATAGAAGGATATGGGGATGGGGTGAGATGGAGGGACGGAGGAGGCTGGTGTGGGGCAGGAATCTTAATAAGGAGCTGTACTTCCACTCTAGACCTGTTGATGTTGCTCCAGGTGTCAGCCAAGCAAGGGTTGATGTAATCATCAAGTAACCAGTGACTCTCTTACCCAGGATTCTGTCACATTTACCTGAATGAGAAGGAATTTCCCCGAGGATTCTCTTTTGACACGGATGACATGAATTTTCCCACCAGTGGCCTGTGTTTCGATGGCCTCATTTCCATGATTGATCCTCCCAGAGCTACAGTACCAGACGCTGTGGTTAAATGTAGGACCGCAGGGATCAGGGTAGGTGCATGCTGAGTGATCACGGGGTCAAATCCAGGGTTTCATAGGGAATATGTGCATGGGATAACAGATACCTGATACTGAGTTACAGACTGGAATCTAATCGAGGGGTTCGGGGGGGTTTATATAGAGAATAACAGATACCCGGGAGTGACTTACAGACTGGAATCTAATCGAAGGGTTCGGTAGGGGGTTTTTATATAGAATAACAGATACCCGGGAGTGTGTTACAGACTGGAATCTAATCGAGGGGTTTGTGGGGTTTATATATAGAATAACAGATACCCGGGAGTGAGTTACAGACTGGAATCTAATCGAGGGGTTTGTGGGGTTTATATATAGAATAACAGATACCCGGGAGTGAGTTACAGACGGGAATCTAATCGAGGGGTTCGGGGTGGTTTATATATAGAATAACAGATACCCGGGAGTGAGTTACAGACTGGAATCTAATCGAGGGGTTTGGGGGGGTTTATATATAGAATAACAGATACCCGGGAGTGAGTTACAGACTGGAATCTAATCGAGGGGTTCAGGGCGGTTTATATATAGAATAAAAGATACCCAGGAGTGAGTTACAGTCTGGAACGAGGGTACGGGGTGGTTTATATATAGAATAACGGATACCAGGGAGTGAGTTACAGGCTAGAATCTAATCGAGGGGTTCAGGGTGGTTTATATATAGAATAACAGATACCCGGGAGTGAGCTACAGACTGGAATCTAATCGAGGGGTTCTGAATCAGTGAAGTGAGAATGGGTGGGAGATTTGAGGGAGGGCATCTGATCTGAGGGAGGGTGGGTGATCTGAGGGAGGGCTCGATGATCTGAGGGAGGGTGGGTGATCTGAGGGAGGATGGGTGATCTGAGGGAGGGTGGGTGGTCTGAGGGAGGGTGGGTGATCTGAGGGAGGGTGGGTGGTCTGAGGGAGGGTGGGTGATCTGAGGGAGGGTTTGGTGGTCTGAGGGAGGGTTGGTGATCTGAGGGAGCGTTTGGTGGTCTGAGGGAGCGTGGGTGATCTGAGGGAGGGTGGGTGATCTGAGGGAGGGTGGGTGATCTGAAGGAGGGTTCGGTGGTCTGAGGGAGGATGGGTGATCTGAGGGAGGGTTGGTGATCTGAGGGAGGGTGGGTGATCTGAGGGAGAGTTCGGTGGTCTGAGGGAGGGTTGGTGATCTGAGGGAGGGTGGGTGATCTGAGGGAGGGTGGGTGATCTGAGGGAGGGTTCGGTGATCTGAGGGAGGGTGGGTGATCTGAGGGAGGGTGGGTGATCTGATGGAGGGTTCGGTGGTCTGAAGGAGGGTGGGTGATCTGAGGGTGGGTGGGTGATCTGAGGGAGGGTGGGTGATCTGAGGGAGGGTTCGGTGATCTGAGGGAGGGTTCGGTGGTCTGAGGGAGGGTGGGTGATCTGAGGGAGCGTGGGTGATCTGAGGGAGGGTGGGTGATCTGAGGGAGGGTGGGTGATCTGAAGGAGGGTTCGGTGGTCTGAGGGAGGGTGGGTGATCTGAGGGAGGGTGAGTGATCTGAGGGAGGGTTCGGTGATCTGAGGGAGGGTTCGGTGGTCTGAGGGAGGGTTTGGTGGTCTGAGGGAGGGTGGGTGATCTGAGGGAGGGTTCGGTGATCTGAGGGAGGGTGGGTGATCTGAGGGAGGGTTCGGTGATCTGAGGGAGGGTGGGTGATCTGAGGGAGCGTGGGCGATCTGAGGGAGGGTTGGTGATCTGAGCGGATGTTTGGAGATGATGGTAGGAGAATCCTTTGAGGAACTTTCCTCTGCAAGTGCTAACTGTGTTGATGTGTACGTAGGTGATTATGGTTACTGGTGACCACCCCATCACTGCCAAGGCAATTGCTGCCAGTGTGGGGATCATCTCCGAGGGCAGTGAGACAGTTGAGGATATTGCAGCTCGCAAGAGGATTCCTGTCGAACAGGTGGACAGGCGGTAAGCACTGAATACTGATCAATCTCAGCCAGGCCAGACCCTCCCCAATTTCAGCCAGGTTAAATCTGTCCACCCTGGTTACACGGTCACACACTGGTTCCCATATGGTAATGCCATTGAACGTCAAGGGGCGATGGTTGGATTCTCTCTTGTTGGAGACGGTCATTGCCTGGCACTTGTGTGGTGTGAATGTTATTTGCCACTTGTCAGCCCAAACCTGGATATTGTCCAGGTCTTGCTGCATTTGGACATGGACTGTTTCAGTATCTGAGGAGTTGTGAATGGCGCTGAACATTGTGCAATCATCAGCGACCATCCCCACTTCTGACCTTATGATGGAAGGAAGGTCATTGATGAAGCAGCTGAAGATGGTTGGGTCGAGGACACTACCCTGAGTAACTCCTGCACTGATGTCCTGGAGCTGAGATGACTGACCCCCAACAACCACAACCATCTTCCTTTGTGCTGGGTATGACTCCAACCAGCGGAGAGTTTTCCCCCTGATTCCCATTGACTCCAGTTTTGCTGGGGCTCCTTGATGCCACACTCGGTCAAATGCTGCCTTGATGTCAAGGGCTGAATGGGGCCTCCTCCTGTTCCTGTGTAACACACTCGAGGGGGCTGAATGAGCCTCCTCCTGTTCCTGTGTAACAGGCTCGAGGGGGCTGAATGGGCCTCCTCCTGTTCCTGTGTAACAGGCTCGAGGGGGCTGAATGGGCCTCCTCCTGTTCCTGTGTAACAGGCTCGAGGGGGCTGAATGGACCTCCTCCTGTTCCTGTGTAACAGGCTCGAGGGAGCTGAATGGGCCTCCTGCTGTTCCTGTGTAACAGGCTCGAGGGAGCTGAATGGGCCTCCTCCTGTTCCTATCTGATGGGGTATGAGTGCAGTGTGATTTTCAATGTTCCTCAGTAACAGTGCCTGTGATTTGCCCCCTGTAGGGATGCCAGAGCGGCTGTAGTTAATGGTGGACAGCTGAAGGATATGACCTCCGATGAGCTGGTGGATATGTTACGCTCCCACCCGGAGATGGTGTTTGCCCGCACATCACCCCAACAGAAGCTGATCATTGTGGAGAGCTGTCAGAAACTGGTGAGTGAGTGCGATATTCAACCTTGGGTGTGGGGACATTACTACTGAGGCTAATCCTTCCAGGTCCATGTGTACTCTGTCCACTCAGAGTGACCAGACAGTGATCATGCATGGGAACTCTGGCAAGATATCTCCCCTGTACTAACCTTCCCCCAGTCAGAGGCACTGAGTCCAACAACAGTGTCTGTCTGTCTGTCTTTCTCTCTCTTGGATTCTCTCTCTCAGAGTCTCTCTTTCTCTCTGGGTTTCTCACCCTGATTCTCTCTATTGTTCTCTGAATCTCTCTGAGTCTCTCTCTCTCTCTCACTCGCTGATTCGCACTCTCTCTCTCAGTCTCTCCCTGTGAGCCTCTCTCTCTCTGAGTCTCTCTTTCTCGCTCTGTCTCTCTCTCTCTCCCACCCTGGATCAACCCAACAAATAAAGCAGTTTCTTCACTCATCACCCTCTCTCGCTCGTTGGCTCCCAGTCAGGCAATGCCTCATTTTTAAAATGCTCCATCCTTGTTTACAAACCCCTTCAAACACCCTCCCTATCCCTGTCACCTCCTCCAGCCCCTACAACCCTCTGAGATCCCCATATTCCTCCAATTCCAGCCTCTTGAGCATCCTCTGATTCCCATCATTCCACCATCGGTGGCCGAGCCTTCAGCTGCCTGGGGCCCTAAGCTCTGGAATGACCTCCCTAAACCTCTCTGCCTCGCTCCCTCCTCCTTTAAGACATTCCTTTAACTGACCTCTTTGAGCTTATGGTGACCTCTCCCTAAAATCTGCTGATCGGGGTCAGATTTACGCTCCCGCGTGTTAATCGTGCATTAAATTGTGTTTAATGGAATAGAGGTGGGGGCAGTAACTGGGGACAGACGAAAACTGGGGTTGTGGGGTTAGGAGGTGCATGCTTGTATTGTGTAACTCTGTAAATAAATAAGGTGTGTCAAGATGGGCTCCAGTTCTATCCTTCATTGACTGGCTGTTTGGGCCCAAGACTGAAGTGCTTTGGGATGTTAGAGGAGCTATATAAATGCACGTTGTTGTCGGGAGGTGTATTTATGAAGCCACCAAATTGTTCCACTGAGCCACGCCTGAAACTGGCCGGTTGGCCGGTCATTCAATCTCCCTCCTGGTTTGTACAGTGTACGTGACCATCCAGTATTGATCTTGCTTGCAGACGCAGTTTAATGCCATTCATCGCTCCTCACTACTCCTCTCTCTCTCTCCCCCTCTCTCTCAGGGCTCCATCGTTGCTGTAACTGGAGATGGAGTCAACGACTCACCGGCACTGAAGAAAGCGGACATCGGAATTGCGATGGGGATCGCGGGATCAGACGCTGCCAAGAATGCAGCAGACATGATTCTCCTGGACGATAACTTTGCCTCAATTGTAACTGGAGTAGAGCAAGGTAGGAAAGGGTGACTTACCGTGTCCCCATCAAACTCTCCCAGGACAGATACAGTACGGGGTTAGATACAGAGTAAAGGTCCCTCTACACTGTCCCCATCAAACACTCCCAGGACAGGTACAGCACGGGGTTAGATACAGAGTAAAGCTCCCTCTACACTGTCCCCATCAAACACTCCCAGGACAGGTACAGCACAGGGTTAGATACAGAGCAAATCTCCCTCTACACTGTCCCCATCAAACACTCCCAGGACAGGGTACAACATGGCCTGCAGAACGTGAGGTTGGTCGCAGTTTTGAGTGGCGAGGGTTCAGAGCTTAAGGCTGAGAGATCAGGGGGTTGTCGACTCTTCAGTGCGCCGGCTTTTTAAGGTTTTGCCTTGAACTCATTTTCTTAGGGCGCCTCATTTTTGACAACCTGAAGAAGTCGATTGCCTACACGCTGACAAAGAACATTCCGGAACTGGCTCCTTACCTCATCTACATCACCATGAGCGTCCCACTGCCCCTGGGCTGCATCACTATTCTCTTCATCGAGCTGGCCACTGACATCGTAAGTCTCGCCCGGTCTCTGTGCCGAACGATAGTGTCCCCTCCGTCCCATCAAGGGCAATCCACCTCTCGGGGAGGAGACCACTCGGCCCGTCAAGCGCATGCCTGCTGACAAGTAGCTGTCCAGACTAACTCCACTTTCCAGCTCTTTGCCTGTCGCCTTCTGGGTTCTGCCCTTTCAAACTTATATCCTTCTCCCTCCACCACCCCATCAGGCCGTGAGTTCCGATCCTCCCCTCCCTCTCTGAGGGAAGAAATTGTCCCCTCCAGAGCCGTCAGAATCTCGAGCCTCTTCCGGGCACCCCCACTCCCGAATCCGTGCCCCCGCCTGGACCCCCTTCAGCCAAGAGCAATAGCTGCTTCCTGTCCGGCCGATCGCCACCTCTCCCGGTTTTCCAAACTTCTCCTCTCAGCCTCCCCTCCACTCCAAAGGGACCCACCCCAAGCCTCTGCTCACCGCCAACGTTTCCCAGTCCCGCAACTCTCTCTTCGCCGCCGTCTCCGGAGCGGCCGCAACTTCCCGGCGGTACCAGTGACCGGAACCGGACCAGGGGAGCCCGGCGGCGCAGCGGGAGTGCCACTGGACCCGTCGCCCGGAGGCCTGGGCCTATCGATCCGGGGGTCCGAGGGTTCGAACCCCACCCCGGGTTAAACTCAATTAATAACGTTGGAATCGAGGGCCAGTCTCGGGGATGTTGGCCATGAAACTATCGATTGTTGTTAAAAACCCATCTGGCTCACTAATGCCCCTTTGGTGGGGGGTGGGGGGTTGCGGAAATCTGCTGTCCTTGCCCGGTCTGGCCCTCATGTGACTCCAGACCCACAGCGATGTGGTTAACTCTTAACTGCCCCTCTGAAATGGCCCCAGTTCGATGGCAATTAGGGCCAGGCAATAAATGCTGACTTTGCCCGTGACACCCACATCCTGTGAAAGAATAAACAAGATAGTGCTCTAGTTGTGGTCTAACTAGTGTCTTATGTCATCATAATCATAGATTTGTCGAACAAAAGGAAGTTCCCCTTGTGTACCACCTTGACCACCTCATCTGCCTCTCCTCCTATCTTCAGGGATCTGTGGACGTTACTCCAAGGTCCCCCTGTACTTCGACATTTCTCAGTCTCCCACCAGTTGTGTATTTCCTTGCCTTGTTATCGATGCACATCCCCTTCACAGGATAGCCCAGTGTCACCCTGCACACGCCTGTACTGCTCCACACCATCCTCCTCCCACCACCCCCCCCGTCTCCATCTCACCCCATCCCCATATCCTTCTACTCCTCTCTCCCCCTCATGTGTTTATCCAGCTTCCCCCTTAAACACATCGACGCTATTCACCTCGACCACTCCCCGTGGGAGCGAGTCCCACACTCTCCCCCACTCCCTGGGTAAAGAGGTTTCTCCTGAATTCCCCCATTGGGTTTATGTTGTGACTGTTTGAGTGCCCGAATGTTCAATCCTCACCGGTCAAACCTGTCGTTAAAAACAGTTCCCCTCGGTGTCTCTTGCCTACGAGAAAGCAGAGAGCGATATCATGAATCTGAAGCCTCGTAACCCTCGCAAAGACCGGCTGGTGAACGAGCAGCTCGCAGTATATTCCTACTTCCAGATCGGTATGTACCCGGCTCCGAGTCCAGTGAGCATCTTGACACCAATCCATCCTCGCACCTCTTCGCGTGAAAAAGAAAGATTTGAAATTTCCCCACCTGGGGATGTCCCAAAGCGTTTCGCAGCCAACGTCGATGCTTTTCGAAGTGTGCTCCCCATCGTAATGTAGGAAAGGCAGCGGCCAATTTGCGCACAGCAAGATCCCACACAAACAGCCATGTGAAGTTGACCCAGATCATCTGTTTTTTAGTGATGTTGGTTCAGGGATAAATATTGGCCCCAGGGACACCGGGGAGAACTCCACCCCCCACCCCCCGGCTTCTCTTCCAAATAGTGGCCGTGGGATCTTTCACACCCGCCCGAGAGGGCAGATGAGGATGATTTCACTGTTCATTCCCAAAGGTGTCGCCGCTAACAGAACATCACTCCCTCAGCACTGACCCTCTGACAGTACAGCACTCCCTCAGCACTGACCATCCGACAGTGCAGCACTCCCTCAGTACTGACCCTCCGACAGTGCAGCACTCCCTCAGTACTGATCATCTGACAGTGCGGCACTCCCTCAGTACTGACCATCTGACAGTGAAGCACTCCCTCAGTACTGACCATCTGACAGTGCGGCACTCCCTCAGTACTGATCCTCTGACAGTGCAGCACTCCCTCAGTACTGACCCTCCGACAGTGCAGCACTCCCTCAGTACTGATCCTCTGACAGTGCGGCACTCCCTCAGTACTGATCCTCTGACAGTGCAGCGCTCCCTCAGTACTGACCCTCCCACAGTGCAGCACTCCCTCAGCACTGACCCTCCGACAGTGCGGCACTCCCTCAGTACTGACCCTCCGACAGTGCAGCACTCCCTCAGTACTGACTCTCCAACAGTGCAGCACTCCCTCAGTACCGACCATCCGACAGTGCAGCGCTCCCTCAGTACTGACCCTCTAACAGTGCAGCACTTCCTCAGCACTGACCATCCGACAGTGCAGCACTCCCTCAGTACTGACCCTCCGACAGTGCAGCACTCCCTCAGTACTGACCATGTGACAGTGCGGCACTCCCTCAGTACTGACCATCTGACAGTGAGGCACTCCCTCAGTACTGACCATCTGACAGTGCGGCACTCCCTCAGTACTGACCCTCTGACAGTGCGGCACTCCCTCAGTACTGACCCTCCGACAGTGCAGCACTCCCTCAGTACTGATCCTCTGACAGTGCGGCACTCCCTCAGTACTGATCCTCTGACAGTGCAGCACTCCCTCAGTACTGACCCTCCGACAGTGCAGCACTCCCTCAGTACTGATCCTCTGACAGTGCGGCACTCCCTCAGTACTGATCCTCTGACAGTGCAGCGCTCCCTCAGTACTGACCCTCCGACAGTGCAGCACTCCCTCAGTACTGACCCTGTGACAGTGCGGCACTCCATCAGTACTGACCCTCCCACAGTGCAGCACTCCCTCAGTACTGACCCTCCGACTGTGCGGCGCTCCCTCAGTACTGACTCTCCAACAGTGCAGCACTCCCTCAGTACCGACCCTCCGACAGTGCAGCACTCCCTCAGTACCGACCCTCCGACAGTGCAGCACTCCCTCAGTACCGACCCTCTGACAGTGCAGCACTCCCTCAGTACTGACCCTCCGACGGTGCGGCACTCCCTCAGTGGAGGCTGGAGTGCCCGCCTAGATGATGGGGCACGGGTTTCTGGAGGGTGGGCTGGAAATCAGGCCATTCTAACTCCGTGACAAGCGGCGGGGATGGGGGTGCGGTGCAGAGAAAGTTAATGTCTCGAGAGTCCTGGCCGCGGGGTGTGGGGTGGTGGGGGTGGTGGTGGTGGTGGGGGTGGTGGTGGTGGTGGCGGGGTTGGGGGGAGGGGGGTGCGCAGTGACCCATTGTTAAGTGTGGCCGGATGGGGGCAGGTATATTTGGGCTGGGGAAGAATTGTGTGAACTTTCATGAGGCGTCTCCCTCGCTTTGCCGCAACAGGGGTCATTCAGTCGTTTGCTGGATTCACCGACTATTTCACCGCCATGGTTCAGGAGGGCTGGTACCCTCTGCTGTGCATTGGACTCCGGGCCCAGTGGGAAGACCAGAGCCTCAACTCGCTGGAGGACAGTTATGGACAGGAGTGGGTACGTACGCGTTGAGATTTCATGGGGGTGGGGTGATGGGGGGCGAGGGTTAGAGACTGCAGGGGGGCGATCCAACTCCGCCAAACCCCTCCCTTGCCTCCCTTCGTAGCTCGACACTCCTGGACGCCAACTAAACTTGGGGGGGGGGGGGAGCCCGGTGTTCCTGGGGAGGCTCAAGTGGCCCCTCCCAATCCTCATTGCTGCCGCTCGCTTCTCCCAAGCCTCCACGTCCGCCATCTTCCTGCCGCGCCGGTTGGTCTCCTGGCGGCGGGACCCTTGCGCGGTGACCCTGGGGGGCCGCCGATTCACCACGCCGGAGCCCTTTGGCTACAGGCGCCATCGTGCGTCCGGTGAATGTGGGCTGGATCGCCGCGGGGGCGACGCGTGTCCGCTGGTGGAATTGGAACCCGGGAGGAGGCCATTCAGCCCCTCCATCCCCCTCCTCTTCCCCTCCCCCTCCCCCTCCTCTTCCCCAACCCCTCCCCCTCCTCTTCCTCTTCCCCTCCTCCTCCTCTTCCCCAACCCCTCCTCCTCCTCTTCCCCTCCCCCTCCTCTTCCCCAACCCCTCCCCCTCCTCTTCCCCAACCCCTCCCCCTCCTCTTCCTCTTCCCCTCCTCCTCCTCTTCCCCAACCCCCTCCCCCTCCTCTTCCCCAACCCCTCCCCCTCCTCTTCCCCAACCCCTCCTCCTCCTCTTCCCCAACCCCTCCTCTTCCTCTTCCCCTTCCCCAACCCCTCCTCCTCCTCTTCCCCAACCCCCTCCCCCTCCTCTTCCCCAACCCCTCCCCCTCCTCTTCCCCAACCCCTCCCCCGCCACCCCCTCCCCCTCCTCTTCCCCAACCCCTCCCCCTCCTCTTCCCCAACCCCTCCCCCGCCACCTGCCACCCCCTCCCCCTCCCCCTCCTCTTCCCCAACCCCTCCCCCGCCACCCCCTCCTCTTCCCCAACCCCTCCCCCTCCTCTTCCTCTTCCCCTCCTCCTCCTCTTCCCCAACCCCCTCCCCCTCCTCTTCCCCAACCCCTCCCCCTCCTCTTCCCCAACCCCTCCTCCTCCTCTTCCCCAACCCCTCCTCTTCCTCTTCCCCTTCCCCAACCCCTCCTCCTCCTCTTCCCCAACCCCCTCCCCCTCCTCTTCCCCAACCCCTCCCCCTCCTCTTCCCAACCCCTCCCCGCCACCCCCTCCCCCTCCTCTTCCCCAACCCCTCCCCCGCCACCCCCTCCCCCTCCTCTTCCCCAACCCCTCCCCCTCCTCTTCCCCAACCCCTCCCCCGCCACCTGCCACCCCCTCCCCCTCCCCCTCCTCTTCCCCAACCCCTCCCCCGCCACCCCCTCCTCTTCCCAACCCCTCCCCCTCCTCTTCCCCAACCCCTCCCCCGCCACCCCCTCCTCTTCCCCAACCCCTCCCCCTCCTCTTCCCCAACCCCTCCCCCGCCAACCCCTCCTCTTCCCCAACCCCTCCCCCGCCACCCCCTCCTCTTCCCCAACCCCTCCCCCGCCACCCCCTCCTCTTCCCCAACCCCTCCCCCTCCTCTTCCCCAACCCCTCCCCCGCCACCCCCCTCCCCCTCCTCTTCCCCAACACCACCCCCTCCCTCTCCTCTTCCCCTCCCCCTCCTACCCCCCACCCCCTCCCCCTCCTCCTCCTCCCCCACCCCTTCCTTCACCCCACTCTCACTCCTCCACCCCCACGCCCTCCCCCCTCCCCCTCCTCCACCCACACCCCCACCCCCTCCCCCCCAGCTGGGGGGAAACCTCCTTCCTGCACCTGTAACAGGCTCGAGGGGGCTGAATGGGCCTCCTCCTGTTCCTGTGTAACAGGCTCAAGAGGGGCTGAATGGGCCTCCTCCTGTTCCTGTGTAACAGGCTCGAGGGGGCTGAATGGGCCTCCTCCTGTTCCTGTGTAACAGGCTCGAGGGGGCTGAATGGGCCTCCTCCTGTTCCTGTGTAACAGGCTCGAGGGGGCTGAATGGGCCTCCTCCTGTTCCTGTGTAACAGGCTCGAGGGGGCTGAATGGGCCTCCTCCTGTTCCTACGTAACAGGCTCGAGGGGACTTTCTCCAACGTGACTGGACCAATCATTCTCCCCCCCAACCTCTCCACCCACCGCTAACCCTCCCACCCCCACCCCCCACCCCACACCCCACCGCTAACCCTCCCACCCTCCTAATTGTTTGTTCTGGTCTTCCACAGACATACTGGCAGCGCCGATACCAACAGTACACGTGTTACACTGTCTTCTTCATCAGCATTGAGATGTGTCAGATCGCTGATTGCCTCATCAGAAAGACCAGGCGTCTCTCCATGTTTCAGCAGGGTGTCTTCAGGTGAGGGGTCACAGTAACACCAGCTGCTCCTGTCACTGAAAGCTCCCAGCAGAAGCAGCTCAGTGCAGAAACGAGCGCTAAGCTAGGAACAGAGCAAATCCAGAGAGGCTTGGGGTGAACTGATCCTTAAAATGTCAGGAACAGGGACAGAGATTAATCCAAGTGTCGAATGGGACACTGCCCTTTCCCTCGGTGGGTGGGGGGGACTAGAATACAAGGGGGTAGAAACTGTGCTTCATCTGTACAAAGCTCTGGTTAGACCACACCTGGAGTCACTGTGAACAGTTCTGGGACCCACACCTTAGGAAGGATGTACTGACCTCAGAGTGTGAGAGAGAGAGAGAGAGCAAGAGAGAGAGAGACAGAGAGAGAGACAGAGAGAGAGAGAGACACAAAGAGAGAGAGAGAGCATGGTGTCGATTTACCAGAATGAGACCGGGACTCCAAGGGTTAAATTACCAGGAGGGTTTAAACTCAAACTAGGCTCGGATTCCCCGGAATTTAGAAGGCTCCGGGGGGATTTGATTAAAGTTTTGGAGATATTAAGAGGAACAGATAGGGGTCGATGGAGAGAAAGTATTTCGGCTGGTTGGAAGGAGGAGGTTTGGTGTTGAGGACAAAGGGGAAGAGCCTTAACATGGGGAGAGAGGTTAGGAAAGCTGTTTACACAGAAAGAGTGGTGGAACGTGGAACTCTCTCCCACAAAAAGTAGATGCTGGTGGGGGGAGCAGGTGTCAGTGAATCATTTTCAATCTGGGATTGATAGGTTTTTACTAGACAAGGGGATTGAGGGATTCAGGGAGAGGGATCAATGTACCTAGGGTACAGGTCAGACATGATCTTATTGGATAGTGGTGCAGGTTGAATGGGCTCCTCCTGTTCCTGTGTAACAAGCTCCAGGGGGCTGAATGGGCCTCCTCCTGTTCCTGTGTAACAGGCTCGAGGGGGCTGAATGGGCCTCCTCCTGTTCCTGTGTAACAGGCTCGAGGGGGGCTGAATGGTCTCCTCCTTCAATTGCTGGAGACTCCAGACCAACCCAATTAATAAATCTGGAATTGAAAGCTGGTCCCAGTGACGGTGACCATGAAACCACCGATTGTTGCTTAAAAACCCATCTGGTTCACTCATGTCCCTTGACGGAGGGAAATCTGCCGTCTTTACCCGGTCTGGGCCTACACGCGACTCCAGACCCCACACAGCGATGTGGTTGACTCTTAACTGTCCCCTCTGAAATGGCCAAGTAAGGCACTCAGTTCAAAGGGCAATTAGCGATGGGGAACAACGTTGGCCTTGCCAGTGACTCCCGCGTCCCTAATCCAATTGGCAACGTCAAGTTGACAAGGCCTTTGAGAAGGATGCAGCTTGCTTGGATGAATAGAGGGTTGAACAGAATAAGGAAGTGAAGAGGTCCATTTGGGACTTGGCCAACCACCGGTTAGGCCTCACACCTGAGTGTCGTGGCAAATCCTGGGCCCCACACTTCAGGGGAAAGACGTAAAGCCCCTGGAAAGGGGACCAGGGCCTGACCCCAAGGGCGGAGGGGGGGGATCTTCAGTTACAGTTTGGACTGTCCTCCTCGGAACAGAGAGGGCTAAGCGGATGAGCGAGCAGAGGTTTGTCTGACGCGGGCGTGACAGAGTAAGCCATCCCCGCTGGCACGTGGGTCAGTAACCAGGCGGACGTCGGTGTGAAAATCGTCGGGTGAAGATTTCGGTGGGGGTTTGGGGTTGGGGTTGGGATAGGGGGGCGAGGTGGGGAGGAGTGTTTTCACTCAGGAGTGTTGCCGGGATCTGAAAAGGGAGTCGGGCAGGTATCGGAGGATGAGGAACTTCGAGGGTGATGGACAACAGGCAGGGGACGTGGGAAGCAACATGACTGCTCTTACAAAGGGCCAGTACAGGCTCGACGGGCCGAATAGCCTCCTTCTGTACAGCAAGTTTCCCTGATTTGAAGAATTCACCATCTTATCTACGTTTTTTTCCCTCCCTCTCCGTAGGAACAAGGTCTTGCTCTCCGCCATCATCTTCCAAGTATTGCTGGGTAACTTCCTGTGCTACTGCCCTGGAATGCCCAATATTTTTAACTTCATGCCAATACGGTAGGTACAGCCAACAGGTCGAGGGGGGGTTCCGTACTCTGCTCCTGCTCACACGCTGTGCACGACTATTCCCACACTCTCTGGCACAGCCTCCCAACCGCTGGAAACTGCAGCCTGTGCAAAATCACCAAACTCGCATCAGCCCCTGTCACACACTGAGCTACAGGGGCTCCGGGTCCAGCAATCCGTCGAGATTAAGATTCTCATTCTTGTTTTCAAATCCCTCCACGGCCTCCTCAACACCCTCCCTATCTCTGTAACCTCCTGCAGCCCCTACAGCTCTCCCTATCTCTGTAACCTCCCGCAGCCCCTACAACCCTCCCTATCTCTGTAACCTTCTCCAGCCCCTACAACACTCCCTATATCTGTAACCTTCTCCAGCCCCTACACCCCTCCCTATCTCTGTAACCTCCTGCAGCCCCTACAGCTCTCCCTATCTCTGTAACCTCCCGCAGCCCCTACAACCCTCCCTATCTCTGTAACCTCCTCCAGCCCCTACAACCCTCCCTATCTCTGTAACCTCCTCCAGCCCCTACAGCTCTCCCTATGTCTGTAACCTCCTGCAGCCCCTACACCCTTCCCGATCTGTAACCTCCTCCAGCCCCTACAGCCCTATCTCTGTAACCTCCTCCAGCCACTACACCCCTCCCTATCTCTGTATCCTCCTCCAGCCCCTACAGCTCTCCCTATGTCTGTAACCTCCTGCAGCCCCTACACCCTTCCTGATCTGTAACCTCCTCCAGCCCCTACAGCCCTCCCTATCTCTGTAACCTCCTCCAGCCACTACACCCTTCCCGATCTGTAACCGCCTCCAGCCCCTACAACCCTCCCAATCCCTGCAACCTCCTCCAGCCCCTACAACGCTCCCTATCTCTGTAACCTCCTCCAACCCTCCCAGATCTCTGCACTGCTCCAATCCCGGCCTCTTGACCATCCCCCGCTTCCCATCGCTCCACCATCGGCGGCCGTGCCTTCAGCTGCCTGGGAGGGCCCTGAGCGCTGCAACTCCCTCCCTAAACCCCTCTCTCTCTCCTTTAAGGCGCTTCTTAAAAGTGATCTCTATTAACAAGCTTTTGGCTGCCTGCGCTAATATCTCGTGACTCGGGCTCAAATTGGGTTTGATTATCGCTCCTGAGGCACCTTGAGATGTTTTACGGTATCAAAGGTGCTTTATAAATGCAGGTTATATAACGTGTCTTCCAAGTGTCCCTTAAGACCTACAAAGACAATTAAGGGGTCATTTCGCTGTCCAGTGACTGCTGTGATAACAGCAAATGCAGCTGCCATCTTGTACAAAGCAAGATCCCGCAACCAGCAGTGAAAGTCGACCTGGTGCTGGATGACGTTCAGGCAGGAACTGCTGTCCCAGGGCGTCAGGAGGAACTCTCCGTAACAGTGGCCTGGGGAGGGAGGGGGGGCGCGTGTGGGGTCTTTGAATATAGACCGGAACCTCCCTCTCCCCCAACTCCGTGAACGGCTGATCAGTCCCTGGCTTAACTGGAAGGACAGGATAACCTCGATGTGGCCGTGTGATTTCACCTCAACGTACGATGAGTCCTGGCGGGTGGGCCGGGTGTGAGCTGGGAGGTGGGACTGCTGCAGCCTGGAACAGGGCGAGGATCACTGCGAACGGAACACTAACCTCAGCTTCGTTCTCCCCCACAGCGGACAGTGGTGGTTCGTACCCATCCCATTTGGAATCTTGATATTCGTGTATGACGAGATCAGGAAACTCGGAGTGCGTAGGCATCCTGGAAGTGAGTACCGCCACTGGAAACTCTCAATAAATCCACACTGTCCCCATCACACACTCCCAGGGCAGGTACAGCACGGGGTTAGATACAGAGTAAAGATCCCTCTACACCGTCCCCATAAAACACTCACAGGACAGGTACAGCACGGGGTTAGATACAAAGTAAAGCTCCCTCTGCACTGTCCCCATCAAACCCTCCCAGGACAGGTACAGCACGGGGTTAGATACAGTGTAACTCACCCTCTACACTGTCCCCATCAAACACTCCCAGGACAGGTACAGCACGGGGTTAGATACAGAGTAAAGCTCCCTGTACACTGTCCCCATCAAACCCTCCCAGGACAGGTACAGCACGGGGTTAGATACAGAGTAAAGCTCCCTCTACACTGTCCCCATCAAACACTCCCAGGACAGGTACAGCACGGGGTTAGATACAGAGTAAATCTCCCTCTGCACTGTCCCCATCAAACACTCCCAGGACAGGTAAAGCACGGGGTTAGATACAGAGTAAAGCTCCCTCTACACCGTCTCCATAAAACACTCCCAGGACAGGTAAAGCACGGGGTTAGATACAGAGTAAAGCTCCCTCTACACCATCCCCATAAAACACTCCCAGGACAGGTACAGCACGGGGTTAGATACAGAGTAAAGCCCCCTCTACACTGGGAGTCCCGCCATGACTGTATTTGTAATTCTCTGTCTCTTGTTCTGCAGGTTGGTGGGATAAGGAACTGTATTACTGAAAACTCCATCGATGCAAAGATTACGAATGTCCTACATTGTCCCGATTCAATATCTACATTTTGTGCAAGGAGTATGAAAACTCAAACCTTTCCTGTTGTTTAGTTTCCATGTAGTGAAGGCTGTCTCTCATGCAGAATTATTTATATAATATGTTAATTATTAACTGTCTTCAGTTCTATCAGCTCAATGTGTGGCATTCAGAGGCTGTTTCTGTATCATTGATGTTGGGTGTTGAGTGTTTGTCTGTACAGAACAAATCACATTTGATCAAAAGATGGTTTAGATTTGAATTTGGAGCCAAGCTTCCTCAGACCTCTCACTGAGTTAAACCCATGGTGCTGAGCCCCACCCACGGCACAGGAAGATCCCAATCTCAACCCCACCCCCCCCCCCCGCCCCCCAGCCAATGTCAAACGTGCGCTACCGCAGACAGAGGTGCGGGGTTGGAACGTTGCTGAGGTTGTTACCACTGATCGAATTCGCGGGGAACCCTCCCCCTGTACGTTTTACCGCCCGAGGGAGGGGAAGGGGCTGGGGGGGAAAGAGTGTGAAATCACAGGGCGAGAGCTACCACAAAGGTCAGGGGGAAGCAATTTGAGTAAGGCTGCAACTGTAAGAGGCAGGCCAGGCTGTGTCTGAACAAAGTGCTTCAAACCGATTGTTCGACGTGATGCATCAACTCTCATTAAACACTCTGGACTGATCGCTTGTCTCTGACTTTCCCTTTCTTCCTGTTTCCCAAACACAGCAGCTTGTGACAGAGCTGCTCTCCCTCATACACGTGCACATTCTCCCATCAGTCACCAAGGTAAGGGATAGATGTTGGAACCACACAGTGCAGAGAAGCAGCAGGATTCCTCACTGCCCCTGTACTAAATTGGCTGGTTAAGTGCAATTGCTTAGTCCCTCAAATTTTTAATCGCACTCCCACCAATGTCTCTATATCCTTTTCATTTTACTGTGCACAGTGCTCCCAGTGTGGTCTAACCAAGGGATATGGAGACCGGAACTGTGCACAGTGCTCCCAGTGTGGTCTAACCAAGGGATATGGAGTCTGGAACTGTGCACAGTGCTCCCAGTGTGGTCTAACCAAGGGATATGGAGACCGGAACTGTGCACAGTGCTCCCAGTGTGATCTAACCAAGGGATACGGAGACCGGAACTGTGCACAGTGCTCCTAGTATGGTCTAACCGAGGGATACAGAGACTAGAACAGTGCACAGTGCTCCCAGTGTGGTCTAACCAAGGGATATGGAGACTGGAACTGTGCACAGTGCTCCCAGTGTGGTCTAACCAAGGGATATGGAGACTGGAACTGTGCACAGTGCTCCCAGTGTGGTCTAACCAAGGGATACGGACACCAGAATTGTGCACAGTGCTCCCAGTGTGGTCTAACCAAGGGATATGGAGACCGGAACTGTGCACAGTGCTCCCAGTGTGGTCTAACCAAGGGATACGGAGACCGGAACTGTGCACAGTGCTCCCAGTGTGGTCTAACTCAGGGATACGGAGACCAGAACTGTGCACAGTGCTCCAAATGTGGTCTAACCAAGGGATACGGAGACCAGAACTGTGCAGATGTTCCCAGTGTGGTCTAACCAAGGGATATGGAGACCGGAACTGTGCACAGTGCTCCCAGTGTGGTCTAACCCAGGGATATGGAGACCGGAACTGTGCACAGTGCTCCGAGTGTGGTCTAACCCAGGGATATGGAGACCGGAACTGTGCACAGTGCTCCCAGTGTGGTCTAACCAAGGGATATGGAGACCGGAACTGTGCACAGTGCTCCCAGTGTGGTCTAACCAAGGGACATGGAGACTGGAACTGTGCACAGTGCACCCAGTGTGGTCTAACCCAGGGATATGGAGACCGGAACTGTGCACAGTGCACCCAGTGTGGTCTAACCAAGGGATATGGAGACCGGAACTGTGCACAGTGCTCCCAGTGTGGTCAGAGCACATTTCTGTACACGGATTAAACAGAACATCTCTACTTGTCATTTCTATCCCTCTGGATAAGTGACCTAATTCTCTTTCTTTATTTATGATATTATTAACTTGTGTTGCTACTCGGAGTGAATTTCCCCACTGTTCCCCAGAATCCTCTGCTCCACCATCCCATTTGGATATTATTATCCGGTGGGAGGGGGTGTGTGACTGCCTTAACGTTCCTGTCGAAATGCAGCAGCTGACGGTGATCGATATCGGGTTTGATTCGTCAACGACACAGCCTTTCCTGTAAACGCCTCGGTGCCTCGCTCTCCCCCTTCTGTACTAACCACACACACCGCCCCGTTCAGTGTACCCGGGCCAGCACAGTCTTGACCTGCCGAGCGGCCTCCTCCTCACGCTGCGCTGTTTGTTGCGACACATACAAGCCGAGCCCCTCTGGTCAATGGGAAAAGTGTTTTATTCTTTTGTACACGTTGCGATGGGTGAGCGGGCGATCCTCAGGAACGTGGGAGGCTTCGCCCTTCACTCATGAGGGAGCGTCCTGGTGGTTTCCAGGGCAACTAGAGTCTCACCTCACCCCCCACCACCCCCCCTCCACGGCGGTCAGACTGGCACTGTGACCATTGTCCCCCCCCAACATCCCCCACACCCGTCAGGACGCCAGTCCCGAGCTGGGGCCACATTTTAACAATGGAGGCGACAGCAGGGGAAAGGCCCCCCACTTTGGTAGAGACGGGGGAGGGGGGGGGTGGGTGTTTTGAGGGAGGGGGCATTGTTGCACGGCCAGGGCAGGTCGCTGGGTCAAGCAGATAGTTATCAGCCCCTTTCTCGGGGGTGGGGGGAGGTGGGGGGGGTACCGGGCAGTTCACCATCCCGGGGTTGGTGAGGGTCCACTCACTGTCCGCACGGAGTCCCCCGGTTGTCCGCCTGTTCCTGTAGCTGCACCACCCCACCCTCCCCGCCACACCCCCCCACCGGGAGTGAGGTGGGTCCCCCCTCTGTCGGTGGCTCACTGCTGCTGCTGCTGCCGCTCCTTCACCGCCGAGTCAGTTGCTGTGAACCAGGCTGATGTACAGGATCAAGGCGCTGAGCGAAATGGCGCCTGTCACCATGGCTTTGATCAGCAAGGCTGTCCAGCTGCCCAACAGCAACACGTGGACAAAGGACCTGTGGGGGGTGGGGAGGGGGAGAGAGAGAGAGAGAGAGAGAGAGTGGGGTCAGTCATGAAGGGGAGGGGGGAACTGGGTCAGTCACGAGTTACACCATCCCACACTGAACACCCGACTCCCTCACTCACACCCTCCCTTCCACACAACTCTCCCCCTCACCTCCCCTAAAAACACCCTGTTCCCTCGCTCCCACGGCCCCCTGCCCCTCAATCTACCACCACCCCCCACCTCCCTTAGCGAGCCAAAAACAAACAGGCTGCCCCCTCTGCGCTGCACGATAGCCAGGGAGTCTGCAGTGCACGGTCTGCACAGATAAATGCACAGGGACACAGACAGGCAGACAGGTGGGGACACAGGCAGGCAGACAGGCGGGGACGCAGGCAGGCGGGCAGGCAGGCGGGGACGCAGGCAGGCGGGCAGGCAGGCGGGGACGCAGGCAGGCGGGCAGGCAGGCGGGGACGCAGGCAGGCGGGGACGCAGGCAGGCGGGGACGCAGGCAGGCGGGGACACAGGCAGGCGGGGACACAGGCAGGCGGGGACACAGGCAGGCGGGGACACAGGCAGGCGGGGACACAGGCAGGCGGGGACACAGGCAGGCGGGGACACAGGCAGGCGGGGACACAGGCAGGCGGGGACACAGGCAGGCGGGGACACAGGCAGGCGGGGACACAGGCAGGCGGGGACACAGGCAGGCGGGGACACAGGCAGGCGGGGACACAGGCAGGCGGGGACACAGGCAGGCGGGGACACAGGCAGGCGGGGACACAGGCAGGCGGGGACACAGGCAGGCGGGGACACAGGCAGGCGGGGACACAGGCAGGCGGGGACACAGGCAGGCGGGGACACAGGCAGGCGGGGACACAGCAGGCGGGGACACAGGCAGGGCGGGGACACAGGCAGGCGGGGACACAGGCAGGGCGGGGACACAGGCAGGGCGGGGACACAGGCAGGCGGGGACACAGGCAGGCGGGGACACAGGCAGGCGGGGACACAGGCAGGGCGGGGACACAGGCAGGCGGGGACACAGGCAGGCGGGGACACAGGCAGGTCGGGGACCACAGCAGGCGGGGACACAGGCAGGCGGGGACACAGGCAGCGGGACACAGGAAGCGGGGGACACAGGCAGGCGGGGACACAGGCAGGCGGGGACACAGGCAGGCGGGGACACAGGCATGCGGGGACACAGGCAGGCGGGGGACACAGTCAGAGCGGGGACACAGGCAGGCGGGGACACAGCAGGCGGGGACACAGGCAGGCGGGGACACAGGCAGGCGGGGACACAGGCAGGGCGGGGACACAGGCAGGCGGGGACAACAGGCAGGCGGGGACACAGGCAGGCGGGGGACAGCAGGCAGGGCGGGGACACAGGCAGTGGCGGGGACACAGGCAGGCGGGACTCAGGCAGGGCGGGGACACAGGCAGGCGGGGACACAGGCAGGCGGGGACACAGGCAGGCGGGGACACAGGCAGGCGGGGACACAGGCAGGCGGGGACACAGGCAGGCGGGGACACAGGCAGGCGGGGACACAGGCAGGCGGGGACACAGGCAGGCGGGGACACAGGCAGGGCGGGGACACAGGCAGGCGGGGACACAGGCAGGCGGGGACACAGGCAGGCGGGGACACAGGCAGGCGGGGACACAGGCAGGCGGGGACACAGGCAGGCGGGGGACACAGGCAGGCGGGGACACAGGCAGGCGGGGACACAGGCAGGCGGGGACACAGGCAGGCGGGGACACAGGCAGGCGGGGACACAGGCAGGCGGGGACACAGGCAGGCGGGGACACAGGCAGGCGGGGACACAGGCAGGCGGGGACACAGGCAGGCGGGGACACAGGCAGGCGGGGGACACAGGCAGGCGGGACACAGGCAGGCGGGACACAGGCAGGCGGGGACACAGGCAGGCGGGGACACAGGCAGGCGGGGACACAGGCAGGCGGGGATCACAGGCAGGCGGGACACAGGCATGCTGGGACACAGGCAGGCGGGGACACAGGCAGCGGGACACAGGGCAGTCGGGGACACAGGCAGGCGGGGACACAGGCAGCGGGGACACAGGCAGGGCGGGGACACATGCAGGCGGGGACACAGGCAGGGCGGGGACACAGGCCAGGCGGGGACACAGGCAGGCGGGGACACAGGCAGGCGGGGACACAGGCAGGGCGGGACACAGGCAGGCGGGGACACAGGCAGGCGGGGGACACAGGCAGGCGGGGACACAGGCAGGCGGGGACACAGGCTGGCGGGGACACAGGCAGGCGGGGACACAGGCAGCGGGGACACAGGCAGGCGGGGACACAGGCAGGCGGGGACACAGGCAGGCGGGGACACAGGCAGGCGGGGACACAGGCAGGCGGGACACAGGCAGGCGGGGACACAGGCAGGCGGGGACACAGGCAGGCGGGGACACAGGCAGGCGGGGACACAGGCAGGCGGGACACAGGCAGCGGGGACACAGGCAGGCGGGGACACAGGCAGAGGCGGGACACAGGCAGGGCGGGGACACAGGCAGGGCGGGGACACAGGCAGGCGGGGACACAGGCAGGCGGGGACACAGGCAGCGGGGACACAGGCAGGCGGGGGACACAGGCAGGCGGGGACACAGGCAGAGGCCGGGGACACAGGGCAGGCGGGGGACACAGGCAGGCGGGGACACAGGCAGGCGGGGACACAGGCAGGGCGGGGACACAGGCAGGCGGGGACACAGGCAGGGCGGGGACACAGGCAGGCGGGGACACAGGGCAGGCGGGGACACAGGCAGGCGGGGGACACAGGTCAGGCGGGGACACAGGCAGGCGGGGACACAGGCAGGCGGGGACACAGGCAGGCGGGGACACAGCAGGCGGGGACACAGGCAGGCGGGGGACACAGGCTGCGGGGACACAGGCAGGGGCGGGGACACAGGCAGCGGGGACACAGCAGGCGGGGACACAGGCAGGCGGGGACACAGGCAGGCGGTGGACACAGGCAGGCGGGGACACAGGCAGGCGGGGACACAGGCAGGCGGGGACACAGGCAGGCGGGGACACAGGCAGGCGGGGACACAGGCAGGCGGGGACACAGGCAGGCGGGGACACAGGCAGGCGGGGACACAGGCAGGCGGGGACACAGGCAGGCGGGGACACAGGCAGGCGGGGACACAGGCAGGCGGGGACACAGGCAGGCGGGGACACAGGCAGGCGGGGACACAGGCAGGCGGGGACACAGGCAGGCGGGGACACAGGCAGGCGGGGACACAGGCAGGCGGGGACACAGGCAGGCGGGGACACAGGCAGGCGGGGACACAGGCAGGCGGGGACACAGGCAGGCGGGGACACAGGCAGGCGGGGACACAGGCAGGCGGGGACACAGGCAGGCGGGGACACAGGCAGGCGGGGACACAGGCAGGCGGGGACACAGGCAGGCGGGGACACAGGCAGGCGGGGACACAGGCAGGCGGGGACACAGGCAGGCGGGGACACAGGCAGGCGGGGACACAGGCAGGCGGGGACACAGGCAGGCGGGGACACAGGCAGGCGGGGACACAGGCAGGCGGGGACACAGGCAGGCGGGGACACAGGCAGGCGGGGACACAGGCAGGCGGGGACACAGGCAGGCGGGGACACAGGCAGGCGGGGACACAGGCAGGCGGGGACACAGGCAGGCGGGGACACAGGCAGGCGGGGACACAGGCAGGCGGGGACACAGGCAGGCGGGGACACAGGCAGGCGGGGACACAGGCAGGCGGGGACACAGGCAGGCGGGGACACAGGCAGGCGGGGACACAGGCAGGCGGGGACACAGGCAGGCGGGGACACAGGCAGGCGGGGACACAGGCAGGCGGGGACACAGGCAGGCGGGGACACAGGCAGGCGGGGACACAGGCAGGCGGGGACACAGGCAGGCGGGGACACAGGCAGGCGGGGACACAGGCAGGCGGGGACACAGGCAGGCGGGGACACAGGCAGGCGGGGACACAGGCAGGCGGGGACACAGGCAGGCGGGGACACAGGCAGGCGGGGACACAGGCAGGCGGGGACACAGGCAGGCGGGGACACAGGCAGGCGGGGACACAGGCAGGCGGGGACACAGGCAGGCGGGGACACAGGCAGGCGGGGACACAGGCAGGCGGGGACACAGGCAGGCGGGGACACAGGCAGGCGGGGACACAGGCAGGCGGGGACACAGGCAGGCGGGGACACAGGCAGGCGGGGACACAGGCAGGCGGGGACACAGGCAGGCGGGGACACAGGCAGGCGGGGACACAGGCAGGCGGGGACACAGGCAGGCGGGACACAGGCAGGCGGGGACACAGGCAGGCGGGGACACAGGCAGGCGGGGACACAGGCAGGCGGGGACACAGGCAGGCGGGGACACAGGCAGGCGGGGACACAGGCAGGCGGGGACACAGGCAGGCGGGGACACAGGCAGGCGGGGACACAGGCAGGCGGGGACACAGGCAGGCGGGGACACAGGCAGGCGGGGACACAGGCAGGCGGGGACACAGGCAGGCGGGACACAGGCAGGCGGGGACACAGGCAGGCGGGGACACAGGCAGGCGGGGACACAGGCAGGCGGGGACACAGGCAGGCGGGGACACAGGCAGGCGGGGACACAGGCAGGCGGGGACACAGGCAGGCGGGGACACAGGCAGGCGGGGACACAGGCAGGCGGGGACACAGGCAGGCGGGGACACAGGCAGGCGGGGACACAGGCAGGCGGGGACACAGGCAGGCGGGGACACAGGCAGGCGGGGACACAGGCAGGCGGGGACACAGGCAGGCGGGGACACAGGCAGGCGGGGACACAGGCAGGCGGGGACACAGGCAGGCGGGGACACAGGCAGGCGGGGACACAGGCAGGCGGGGACACAGGCAGGCGGGGACACAGGCAGGCGGGGACACAGGCAGGCGGGGACACAGGCAGGCGGGGACACAGGCAGGCGGGGACACAGGCAGGCGGGGACACAGGCAGGCGGGGACACAGGCAGGCGGGGACACAGGCAGGCGGGGACACAGGCAGGCGGGGACACAGGCAGGCGGGGACACAGGCAGGCGGGGACACAGGCAGGCGGGGACACAGGCAGGCGGGGACACAGGCAGGCGGGGACACAGGCAGGCGGGGACACAGGCAGGCGGGGACACAGGCAGGCGGGGACACAGGCAGGCGGGGACACAGGCAGGCGGGGACACAGGCAGGCGGGGACACAGGCAGGCGGGGACACAGGCAGGCGGGGACACAGGCAGGCGGGGACACAGGCAGGCGGGGACACAGGCAGGCGGGGACACAGGCAGGCGGGGACACAGGCAGGCGGGGACACAGGCAGGCGGGGACACAGGCAGGCGGGGACACAGGCAGGCGGGGACACAGGCAGGCGGGGACACAGGCAGGCGGGGACACAGGCAGGCGGGACACAGGCAGGCGGGGACACAGGCAGGCGGGGACACAGGCAGGCGGGGACACAGGCAGGCGGGGACACAGGCAGGCGGGGACACAGGCAGGCGGGGACACAGGCAGGCGGGGACACAGGCAGGCGGGGACACAGGCAGGCGGGGACACAGGCAGGCGGGGACACAGGCAGGCGGGGACACAGGCAGGCGGGGACACAGGCAGGCGGGGACACAGGCAGGCGGGGACACAGGCAGGCGGGGACACAGGCAGGCGGGGACACAGGCAGGCGGGGACACAGGCAGGCGGGACACAGGCAGGCGGGGACACAGGCAGGCGGGGACACAGGCAGGCGGGGACACAGGCAGGCGGGGACACAGGCAGGCGGGGACACAGGCAGGCGGGACACAGGCAGGCGGGGACACAGGCAGGCGGGGACACAGGCAGGCGGGGACACAGGCAGGCGGGGACACAGGCAGGCGGGGACACAGGCAGGCGGGGACACAGGCAGGCGGGGACACAGGCAGGCGGGGACACAGGCAGGCGGGGACACAGGCAGGCGGGGACACAGGCAGGCGGGGACACAGGCAGGCGGGGACACAGGCAGGCGGGGACACAGGCAGGCGGGGACACAGGCAGGCGGGGACACAGGCAGGCGGGGACACAGGCAGGCGGGGACACAGGCAGGCGGGGACACAGGCAGGCGGGGACACAGGCAGGCGGGGACACAGGCAGGCGGGGACACAGGCAGGCGGGGACACAGGCAGGCGGGGACACAGGCAGGCGGGGACACAGGCAGGCGGGGACACAGGCAGGCGGGGACACAGGCAGGCGGGGACACAGGCAGGCGGGGACACAGGCAGGCGGGGACACAGGCAGGCGGGGACACAGGCAGGCGGGGACACAGGCAGGCGGGGACACAGGCAGGCGGGGACACAGGCAGGCGGGGACACAGGCAGGCGGGGACACAGGCAGGCGGGGACACAGGCAGGCGGGGACACAGGCAGGCGGGGACACAGGCAGGCGGGGACACAGGCAGGCGGGGACACAGGCAGGCGGGGACACAGGCAGGCGGGGACACAGGCAGGCAGGCAGACAGGCGGGGACACAGGCAGGCAGGCAGACAGGCGGGCAGGCAGGCAGGCAGACAGGCGGGGACACAGGCAGGCAGGCAGACAGGCAGGCGGGGACACAGGCAGGCGGGGACACAGGCAGGCGGGGACACAGGCAGGCGGGGACACAGGCAGGCGGGGACACAGGCAGGCGGGGACACAGGCAGGCGGGGACACAGGCAGGCAGGTGGGGACACAGGCAGGCAGGTGGGGACACAGGCAGGCAGGTGGGGACACAGGCAGGCAGGCAGGCAGGCGGGGACACAGGCAGGCGGGGACACAGGCAGGCGGGGACACAGGCAGGCAGGCAGGCGGGGACATGGACACAGGCAGGCGGGGACACAGGCAGGCAGGCAGATAGGCAGGGACACAGGCAGGCAGGCAGACAGCCGGGGACACAGGCAGGCAGGCAGACAGGCAGGCGGGGACACAGGCAGGCAGGCAGACAGGCGGGGACACAGGCAGGCAGGCAGACAGGCGGGGACACAGGCAGGCGTGGACACAGGCAGGCGGGGACACAGGCAGGCAGACAGGCGGGGACACAGGCAGGCGGGGACACAGGCAGGCAGGCAGGCAGGTGGGGACACAGGCAGGCAGGCAGGCAGGTGGGGACACAGGCAGGCAGGCAGACAGGTGGGGACACAGGCAGGCAGGCAGACAGGCGGGGACACAGGCAGGCGGGGACACAGGCAGGCAGGCAGGCGGGGACATGGACACAGGCAGGCGGGGACACAGGCAGGCAGGCAGACAGGCGGGGACACAGGCAGGCAGGCAGACAGACAGGCGGGGACACAGGCAGGCAGGCAGACAGGCGGGGACACAGGCAGGCAGGCAGACAGGCGGGGACACAGGCAGGCAGACACACAGGCAGGCAGACGGGGACACAGGCAGGCAGACACGCAGGCAGACAGGCAGACACGCAGACAGGCAGGGACGCAGGCAGACAGGCAGGGACGCAGGCAGACAGGCAGGGACGCAGGCAGACAGGCAGGGACGCAGGCAGACAGGCAGGGACAAAGACAGACAGGCAGGGACAAAGACAGACAGGCAGGGACAAAGACAGACAGGCAGGGACAAAGACAGACAGGCAGGGACACAGGCAGACAGGCAGGGACACAGGCAGACAGGCAGGGACACAGGCAGACAGGCAGGGACAAAGACAGACAGGCAGGGACAAAGACAGACAGGCAGGGACAAAGGCAGACAGGCAGGGACACAGGCAGACAGGCAGGGACACAGGCAGACAGGCAGGGACACAGGCAGACAGGCAGGGACACAGGCAGACAGGCAGGGACACAGGCAGACAGGCAGGGACACAGGCAGGGACACAGACAGACAGGCAGGGACACAGACAGACAGGCAGGGACACAGACAGACAGGCAGGCAGGGACACAGACAGACAGGCAGGCAGGGACACAGACAGGCAGGCAGGCAGGGACACAGACAGGCAGGCAGGCAGGGACACAGACAGGCAGGCAGGGACACAGACAGACAGGCAGGCAGGCAGGGACACAGACAGACAGGCAGGCAGGGACACAGACAGACAGGCAGGCAGGGACACAGACAGACAGGCAGGCAGGGACACAGACAGACAGGCAGGCAGGGACACAGACAGACAGGCAGGCAGGGACACAGACAGACAGGCAGGCAGGGACACAGACAGACAGGGACACAGGCATTTCCCACCCCAGACTTGAACATGCTCACAGACATGCAGACACCAGTGTTCACCAGGCCAGGCCTGATCACACCCCAGTGAAATCCCGGTCCGCCTGCGCTCACACTTACTCCATGAGGAAGGCTTTGTAGACGCTGAGGCCGAGGAGGATTGCAATCGGCAGGCGATAGTGCCTCGGGAGGTCATACCGTGAAAACATCCAGACCAGTCCTGCCATGCTGATGTAGTGAATCTGTGGGGTGGGGAAGAGAGAGACAGGAGCAAGTTCAACTTTAGAAAAACCACTGGTAGCAGGGTCAGCCTCATAGATAAACCATCAGCTTCTTCAAGTTGATTCTTTCAGAGCATGTGGGCTTCACTGGCTGGGCCCAGCATTTATTGCCCATCCCATTTACCCCTTGAGAAGGTGGTGGTGAGCCTCCTCCTGTTCCTGTGTAACAGGCTCGAGGGGGCTGAATGGGCCTCCTCCTGTTCCTGTGTAACAGGCTCGAGGGGGCTGAATGGGCCTCCTCCTGTTCCTGTGTAACAGGCTCGAGGGGGCTGAATGGGCCTCCTCCTGTTCCTGTGTAACAGGCTCGAGGGGGCTGAATGGGCCTAGCCAGAGAGCGCGAGGTGTGGGACAGAGACAGAGGCCTGGGAGAAAGGGGACAGGGGCCTGGGGGAAACCGGACAGGGACAGGGGGAAAGGGGACAGGGACAGGGGGAAAAGGGGACAGGGACAGGGGGAAAGGGGACAGGGACAGGGGGAAAGGGGACAGGGACAGGGGGAAAGGGGACAGGGACAGGGGGAAAGGGGACAGGGACAGGGGGAAAGGGGACAGCTGAGTGCGAGGGCTATTCTTTACCAGACTGATGTTGGAGTCAAAGCTCATCTGAATGTACTTCCAGTCAAACTCGATCCCTCTGGCACCAACCCACAGGGGGATGCACCTGGGGAAAAAAACATGGCGAAATCAGAATGGGCCAACGGTCAGTCTCCCCGAACACAGCCCCGTGTCCCAAACCACCACGGAAACACCCACGCACCGCACCCCCAGCACTGACGCCCCGCACCCCCAGCACCCATGCACCGCACCCCCAGCACCGACGCCCCGCACCCCCAGCACCCACGCCCCGCACCCCCAGCACCCACGCCCCGCACCCACACCCCGCACCTACACCCCGCACCTACACCCCGCACCCCAGCACCCATCTCCCGCACCCACGCCCCGCACCCCCAGCACCCACGCCCCGCACCCCCAGCACCCACGCCCCGCACCCCCAGCACCCACGCCCCGCACCCCCAGCACCCACGCCCCGCACCCCCAGCACCCATCCCCAGCACCCACAACCCAGCACCCACAACCCGCACCCCAGCACCCATCCCCAGCACCCACACCCCGCACCCCCAGCACCCACGCCCCGCACCCCCAGCACCCACGCCCCGCACCCCCAGCACCCACGCCCCGCACCCCCAGCACCCACGCCCCGCACCCCCAGCACCCACGCCCCGCACCCCCAGCACCCACGCCCCGCACCCCCAGCACCCACGCCCCGCACCCCCAGCACCCACGCCCCGCACCCCCAGCACCCACGCCCCGCACCCCCAGCACCCACGCCCCGCAACCCCCAGCACAGACATCCTGACCCCCCCCCCCCCAGCGCCAATGCCCCGCATCCCCCAGCATCACATGTGTCTGGGTGAAGGGGCAGGGAGAGGGGACAGTATGAGCCACTATCTGACGGACCTCACCTGGACATGATGAGCTCCGCAGTGGACCAGCCCATTGCTGCCACCAGTATCTTGTATTCCCCCTTCCCTGCGTTCTTAGACATCACCAGGTGAAGCCCCAGCAAATCGGCCAGGTCCACTGTCGATTTCATGAATTCCTGGGCAGGAAAAAACACAACCAATCATTTCCCTTCCGTTTTCATTACACCTGGTACCTGAATCCCTCAAAAGGTATGAAGCAAAATTCATATCTCATCACAATCACCCCCACAATCAGCATTTAAAATAGATAGAGTAAAGCTCCCTCTACACTGTCCCCATCAAACACTCCCAGGACAGGTACAGCACGGGGTTAGATACAGAGTAAAGCTCCCTCTACACTGTCCCCATCAAACTCTCCCAGGGCAGGTACAGCACGGGGTTAAATACAGAGTAAAGCTCCCTCTACACTGTCCCCATAAAACAATCCCAGGACAGGTACAGCACGGTGTTAGATACAGAGTAAATCTCCCTCTACACTGTTCCCATCAAACACTCCCAGGACAGGTACAGCACGGGGTTAGATACAGAGTAAAGCTCCCTCTACACTGTCCCCATAAAACAATCCCAGGACAGGTACAGCACGGTGTTAGATACAGAGTAAATCTCCCTCTACACTGTTCCCATCAAACACTCCCAGGACAGGTACAGCACGGGGTTAGATACAGAGTAAAGCTCCCTCTACACTGTCCACATCAAACACTCCCAGGACAGGTACAGCAGGGGTTAGATACAGAGTAAAGCTCCCTCTACAGTGTCCCCATCAAACACTCCCAGGACAGGTACAGCACGGGGTTAGATACAGAGTAAATCTCCCTCTACACTGTCCACATCAAACACTCCCAGGACAGGTACAGCAGGGGGTTAGATATAGCACATGGCATTTTTTTTTTACACACACAACCTTTAACACATTGACTGCAGATTATCACTCGGTATGACTGAAATGGGCGATGAAATACTCCAGCAACATGGAGTGAAACCCCAGAGCTGCAAACACAGACAATCAGGGAATAGGAAAAACATGGATCACTGTCAGCAGGGAACCCACGGGACCTGGAGCCAGTGAGCAGGGAATCCCACACAATCCGTTTGGGAGGGGAACTTGTTAAACCCGGCTCTGTCTCGGGACTGAAATACATGAGGTGTACCTCGATTCTGGACTTACCCCAATGAAATCGTAAACACCCACAGAGGCATCCCAGGTGGGAAAGAACGTGGCAAGGAATAACATCTGGGAGAGAGAGAGAGAGAGAGAGGAGATAACGGGGTCGGGGGTGGGGTGGGGGAAGTTGAGGGGAAAAAGGGGGGACGGGGTGGGTGGGGGAGAGAAAACATGGCAAATCAGTCTCTTTACATTGCATCCACTGTCAGAGACACCCAAACGCTTTCACCTGCGCCCCGACCAACCCCCCCCACCCACGTCAAGACCCCCAAACACCGCCACCCCCTCAGTGATCACCAACTCCGTGACCAGACCCCCCCCTCCCCCGGCCCCCCCACCACCCAATCAGCAATCACAGTCACATTTTTCAGGAGCAGGGGCGCGAGGGTGGGGGGTGTACTCTCCCTCCCTAGCTCCCTCCGGGTGTGATGGGCTCACATTCACTCTCAAACCCAGTCCTGAGACAACCTGAATATTTTTGAGGTCGCTATTGAGCTCGGAAGATGGGTTTCAGGCTCTACCTTGCAGAGTTGCACAAACAGATATGTAGCGCCAGCCTGGACGCACCTCCAGAAAGCATTGTACTCAGACCTGGAACAGAGAACAGGTACAACATCACTGAACCGCATAGGAAAACGGAGAGACCATTCAGCCCCCTCGAGCCTGTTACACAGGAACAGGAGGAGGCCCATTCAGCCCCCCTCGAGCCTGTTACACAGGAACAGGAGGAGGCCCATTCACGCCCCCCTCCAGCCTGTTACACAGGAACAGGAGGAGGCCCATTCACGCCCCCCACCAGCCTGTTACACAGGAACAGGAGGAGGCCCATTCAGCCCCCCTCGAGCCTGTTACCCAGGAACAGGAGGAGGCCCATTCAGCCCCCCTCGAGCCTGTTACACAGGAACAGGAGGAGGCCCATTCACGCCCCCCTCCAGCCTGTTACACAGGAACAGGAGGAGGCCCATTCAGCCCCCCTCGAGCCTGTTACACAGGAACAGGAGGAGGCCCATTCACGCCCCCCTCCAGCCTGTTACACAGGAACAGGAGGAGGCCCATTCACGCCCCCCACCAGCCTGTTACACAGGAACAGGAGGAGGCCCATTCACGCCCCCCACCAGCCTGTTACACAGGAACAGGAGGAGGCCCATTCAGCCCCCCTCGAGCCTGTTACCCAGGAACAGGAGGAGGCCCATTCAGCCCCCCTCGAGCCTGTTACACAGGAACAGGAGGAGGCCCATTCACGCCCCCCACCAGCCTGTTACACAGGAACAGGAGGAGGCCCATTCAACCCCCATAATCTTTGAGACTCGAGGGAACACAAGCCTGGTCTGTGCAACCTGTCCTCGGGATTTAACCCTTTCAGCCCCGGACTCGTTCTGGTGACTCTGCGCAGCTTCCCCTCCGAGGACAATATATCCTCCCTGAGGAGTGGGACCCAGAACTGAACCCAGTTAGCCTGTGAGTATTGAGCGAAGTGACCACGTGGGGGGTGGGGGGGGGGGCACTGAGTCCACTTGGCCTGGGGGGGGAGGGGGGAGGGGACACTGAGTCCCATTGGGGGGGAGGGGGGGGACACTGAGTCCCATTGGAGGGGGGAGGGGGGGGTCACTGAGTCCCATTGGAGGGGAGGGGGGGGGGGTCACTGAGTCCCATTGGGGGGAGGGGGGGGGGACACTGAGTCCCATTGGAGGGGGGAGGGGGGGGGACACTGAGTCCCATTGGAGGGGGGGAGGGGGGGGGTCACTGAGTCCCATTGGAGGGGAGGGGGGGGGGGGACACTGAGTCCCATTGGAGGGGAGGGGGGGGGGGGTCACTGAGTCCCATTGGAGGGGGGAGGGGGGGGGGGGGACACTGAGTCCCATTGGAGGGGGAGGGGGGGGGGTCACTGAGTCCCATTGGAGGGGGGAGGGGGGGGGGGGACACTGAGTCCCATTGGAGGGGAGGGGGGGGGTCACTGAGTCCCATTGGGGGGAGGGGGGGGGGGGACACTGAGTCCCATTGGAGGGGGGAGGGGGGGGGTCACTGAGTCCCATTGGAGGGGAGGGGGGGGGGGTCACTGAGTCCCATTGGAGGGGAGGGGGGGGGTCACTGAGTCCCATTGGAGGGGAGGGGGGGGGTCACTGAGTCCATTGGAGGGGGGAGGGGGGGGGTCACTGAGTCCCATTGGAGGGGAGGGGGGGGGTCACTGAGTCCCATTGGGAGGGGAGGGGGGGGGGGGGGGGGTCACTGAGTCCCATTGGAGGGGGGAGGGGGGGACACTGAGTCCCATTGGAGGGGGGAGGGGGGGGGGTCACTGAGTCCCATTGGAGGGGGGAGGGGGGGGGGAACACTGAGTCCCATTGGAGGGGGGAGGGGGGTTGGAACTCATGGTGAGGAGGAGGCGGGGGCTATAACCACAGGTCTCATTAATTATTCATGCAGTATGCTAATCACCAGTCCTCTCAGGCTGCGCTACCGACACGTCCGACGTCACAAGCCACGATATGAAAAAAGGCGGTTATTGCTAACTGTGGCGTCTCGCGTCACGGAGGCGGGTGGGGCTGGCGCGCTATGCTAATGAGCGCCTCGGCGTCATGACGTGCGGCCCACGAGCCGGACCATGGCGGTGGCGGTGGCGGCGGCCGCGGGTCGCCCTCCCGGTTTTTACTCACAGCCCCGTGCACTTGTAGGCGATGAAATACGGGAAGTAAGCCAGGGCGAAGCAGTTGCCGAAGTGGAAGAGAGTCATGGCGAGGTAAGGAAGAGGACGAGTGATGAAAGGGTCCACACACACAGCGAGAGGAGAGAGAGAGAGAGAGAGAGACGCGGAGGCACCGACACTACACTCCTTCCCGCCTCCAACGCGGCCGGCCGCCTGCTCGAGCGCCTCCTGGCTGCTGCTGCCGCCGCCGACGGAAGTCGTCCGTCTCCTCTGAGCCGCTCCCCCACCGGCGCCACCCCGTCACAAAGGTTCGGGGCCCCTCCCCTCTCCGCCGCGCCTGCGTCACAGCCCAAAACCCCTCCCCCTTCCTCTTCCTCCTCCTCCTCCCCATCATTGGGTGATTGGTGAGTGGGAGGGGAAGGATCAGAGATTGGGAACAAAAAACAAAAATACCTGGAAAAAAAACTCAGCATGTCTGACACGGTTAACGTTTCGAGTCCGTATGACCCTTCAACAGCAACTGAGGAAAAAATAGAAATGATATTAGGCGATATCAGGTAAAGGATGTGCTAATGGCTCCGTTAAGGGTAGCAAGGCTAGTGGCAGATGGCTCTAGTGGGGGTAGGTTGGATTGGGGGGGGGGGGGGGGGGGGGGGGGGGGAGGGGGGGAAGGGATCGAAATGGGCTAAAAGGTGGCGATGAAACGATGGATCCGAATTAAATTTTAAAAATAGGAGGGGAAAAGAAAAAAAATGTATGTAGTTGTAAAACAAAAATGTATAATTATTGGAAAAAGGGATTGGAAAGGGGTGGGGATGGGGATGGAGGAGAGAGTTCATCTTGGCAGTATCCCTCTCCGCAGATGCTGTCTGACTCGCTGAGTTTTTTCCAGCATTTTTGTTTCTGTTCTAGATTTCCACTTCCGCTGTATTTTGCTTTTATCTCTCAGAGATTGGGAATGGGAATCGCTACAGCCAAGGAGAAGGAGAAGGAGAGGGGGGAGGGAGGGGAGAGGGGGGGTGAATATAAACAATGGGAGTTGACCATGTTCTGTAAAACATGGGATGACAGACCACAAGCAGCGAGCAAAAAGGTTTCCAAGTCTCCCTGTCAAAAGAAGCAACGGCGATGTGAGGAGCAGAAACTTTGCCTGCGGCAGCGACTGGGTTCTGGAATGTTCTGCCCGAGATTTTTGAGGGGGGGGGGTGGCGGTGGGGGGAACGGTTGTGCATGGCCGATTCGAGGCTTTCAAAAGGGAGCCTGGACCGTTACCAGGAAGGGAAGGAGCGTTCACGGGGAGAACGGCAGCGAGCGAATTGCTCTTCGGAGAGACCGGCGCGGATGCGATGGGCAGAATGGACTCCCTTCTGGGCCCCCGACGGTTTGCGTGAAGCACCCGGCACCCCCCTTGCCGGCGGATGGGAAAAACTGCGGGTAGCCCGCCCGCACAAACCACAACCCAGCGTGCCAACGATCATCCTCGTCAGCCAACAGCGTCCCCCAAGGGCAGTCCCGCACTGGAGCGAGCTGCCAGAGGAGATGGTCACTGGCTCCGTCACTTGAAATCGCTGGGTTATTTCTGACTAAAATGTTTTCATCACCTGGGCTACCATCTCAGCAAATCATGCCCTCTTTAGCGTTATGCCCACACAAATTTTGACAGAGCACGGCCCTCTGATACAGACGCAGATAAAGCAGAAGCAGATGCAGACAGGCCTTTGCCCCCAGTGGGAGGTATTACCTTAACCGCCCATTGGCATTTAACCCACTCACAGTGGGTTATACTATCACACAGCACCGAAACAGACCATTCAGCCCATCCCGGACATTCAGTTACGGTTGCACAGGCTGGGGAGGTCGGGTCTGTTCTCCTTGGAGAAGAGAAGGTTGAGAGGAGCTTTGATCGAGTGATTCAAAATCACCTCGACAGAGTCGATCGGGAGAAACTGTTTCCCGTTGGGGGGAAGGATCGAGAACCAGGGGGGACACAAATTTAAGGCGATTGGTGAAAGAAGCAACGGCGACAGGAGGAAAACCTTTTCACACAGCGAGCAGTTAGGATCTGGAACGCATTGCCCGAGACTGTGGGGGAGGCAATTCAATCGATGATTTCAAAAGGGAACTGGAGTGTTACTGGAGAAAGAACAATGTGAAGGGTTATAGGTGAAATGATCTTCAGAGAGCCAGCACTGACAAGAGGCCAGATGGCCTCCTTCTGTGCAGGAACCATTCTGTGGTCCATGCTGGTGTTTCTGCTCCACTCCAGCCTCCTCCCACCCCCCTCTCCATCTCCACCCATCCCCATATACTGAGTTTATCCAGCTTCCCCCTTAAATACATCGACACTCTTCACCTCTATCACTCCCTGTGGGAGCGAGTCCCACATTCTCCTCCCTCACTCTCTCTCCCTTGCACCCCCCATTCTATCTCTTTCCCCTCTTTCCCCTCCGACCCCAGTTCTCTCTTTGCCTCGTTCGCTCTCTCCTTCCGTCCCCGCCTCTGACCCCCCATTCCCTCTTCGCCCCAGTTCTCTCTCTTTCTCTCTTCCCCCTGCTCTCTCTCTTTTTCTCTCTCTCTCTTCCCCCGTTCGTTCTCTCTCTCTCTCTCTTCCCCTGTTCGTTCTCGATCTTTCCCCCCTTCCGTCTCTCTCTCTCTCTTCCCCCCTTCCGTCTCTCTCTCTCTCTTCCCCCCTTCCGTCTCTCTCTCTCTCTCTTCCCCCCTTCCATCTCTCTCTCTCTCTCTTCCCCCCTTCCATCTCTCTCTCTCTCTCTTCCCCCCTTCCATCTCTCTCTCTCTCTTCCCCCCTTCCGTCTCTCTCTCTCTCTTCCCCCCGTTTCGTTCTCTCTC
>NW_024470665.1:2683344-2724457 GCF_017639515.1 Carcharodon carcharias | reverse complement strand
TTTTGTACACGTTGCGATGGGTGAGCGGCGATCCTCAGGAACGTGGAGGCTTCGCCCTTCACTCATGAGGGAGCGTCCTGGTGGTTTCCAGGGCAACTAGAGTCTCACCTCACCCCCCACCACCCCCCCTCCACGGCGGTCAGACTGGCACTGTGACCATTGTCCCCCCCCAACATCCCCCACACCCGTCAGGACGCCAGTCCCGAGCTGGGGCCACATTTTAACAATGGAGGCGACAGCAGGGAAAGGCCCCCCACTTTGGTAGAGACGGGGAGGGGGGGGGTGGTGTTTTGAGGGAGGGGGCATTGTTGCACGGCCAGGCAGTCGCTGGGTCAAGCAGATAGTTATCAGCCCCTTTCTCGGGGTGGGGGGAGGTGGGGGGGGTACCGGGCAGTTCACCATCCCGGGTTGGTGAGGGTCCACTCACTGTCCGCACGGAGTCCCCCGGTTGTCCGCCTGTTCCTGTAGCTGCACCACCCCCCCCTCCCCGCCACACCCCCCCCCCCACCGGAGTGAGGTGGGTCCCCCCTCTGTCGGTGGCTCACTGCTGCTGCTGCTGCCGCTCCTTCACCGCCGAGTCAGTTGCTGTGAACCAGGCTGATGTACAGGATCAAGGCGCTGAGCGAAATGGCGCCTGTCACCATGGCTTTGATCAGCAAGGCTGTCCAGCTGCCCAACAGCAACACGTGGACAAAGGACCTGTGGGGGGTGGGGAGGGGGAGAGAGAGAGAGAGAGAGAGAGAGTGGGGTCAGTCATGAAGGGGAGGGGGGAACTGGGTCAGTCACGAGTTACACCATCCCACACTGAACACCCCGACTCCCTCACTCACACCCTCCCTTCCACACAACTCTCCCCCTCACCTCCCCTAAAAACACCCCTGTTCCCTCGCTCCCCACGGCCCCCTGCCCCTCAATCTACCACCACCCCCCCACCTCCCTTAGCGAGCCAAAAACAAACAGGCTGCCCCCTCTGCGCTGCACGATAGCCAGGGAGTCTGCAGTGCACGGTCTGCACAGATAAATGCACAGGGACACAGACAGGCAGACAGGTGGGGACACAGGCAGGCGGGGACACAGGCAGGCGGGCAGGCAGGCGGGGACGCAGGCAGGCGGGGACACAGGCAGGCGGGGACACAGGCAGGCGGGGACACAGGCAGGCGGGGACACAGGCAGGCGGGGACACAGGCAGGCGGGGACACAGGCAGGCGGGGACACAGGCAGGCGGGACACAGGCAGGCGGGGACACAGGCAGGCGGGGACACAGGCAGGCGGGGACACAGGCAGGCGGGACACAGGCAGCGGGACACAGGCAGGCGGGGACACAGGCAGGCGGGGACACAGGCAGGCGGGGACACAGGCAGGCGGGGACACAGGCAGGCGGGGACACAGGCAGGCGGGGACACAGGCAGGCGGGGACACAGGCAGGCGGGGACACAGGCAGGCGGGGACACAGGCAGGCGGGGACACACAGGCAGGCGGGGACACAGGCAGCGGGGGACACAGGCAGGCGGGGACACAGGCAGGCGGGGACACAGGCAGGCGGGACACAGGCAGGCGGGGGACACAGGCAGGCGGGGACACAGGCAGGCGGGGACACAGGCAGGCGGGGACACAGGCAGCGGGGACACAGGCAGGCGGGGACACAGGCAGGCGGGGACACAGGCAGGCGGGGACACAGGCAGGCGGGACACAGGCAGGCGGGGACACAGGCAGGCGGGGACACAGGCGCGGGGACACAGGCAGGCGGGGACACAGGCAGGCGGGGACACAGGCAGGCGGGGACACAGGCAGGCGGGGACACAGGCAGGCGGGGACACAGGCAGGCGGGGACACAGGCAGGCGGGGACACAGGCAGGCGGGGACACAGGCAGGCGGGGACACAGGCAGGCGGGGACACAGGCAGGCGGGGACACAGGCAGGCGGGGACACAGGCAGGCGGGGACACAGGCAGGCGGGGACACAGGCAGGCGGGGACACAGGCAGGCGGGGACACAGGCAGGCGGGGACACAGGCAGGCGGGGACACAGGCAGGCGGGGACACAGGCAGGCGGGACACAGCAGGCGGGGACAGGGGGGGGACACAGGCAGGCGGGGACACAGGCAGGCGGGGACACAGGCAGGCGGACACAGGCAGGCGGGGACACAGGCAGGCGGGGACACAGGCAGGCGGGGACACAGGCAGGCGGGACACAGGCAGGCGGGGACACAGCAGGCGGGGACACAGGCAGGCGGGGACACAGGCAGGCGGGGACACAGGCAGGCGGGGACACAGGCAGGCGGGGACACAGGCAGGCGGGGACACAGGCAGGCGGGGACACAGGCAGGCGGGGACACAGGCAGGCGGGGACACAGGCAGGCGGGGACACAGGCAGGCAGGCAGGCGGGGACATGGACACAGGCAGGCGGGGACACAGGCAGGCAGGCAGATAGGCGGGGACACAGGCAGGCAGGCAGACAGCCGGGGACACAGGCAGGCAGGCAGACAGGCAGGCGGGACACAGGCAGGCAGGCAGACAGGCGGGGACACAGGCAGGCAGGCAGACAGGCGGGGACACAGGCAGGCGTGGACACAGGCAGGCGGGGACACAGGCAGGCAGACAGGCGGGGACACAGGCAGGCGGGGACACAGGCAGGCAGGCAGGCAGGTGGGGACACAGGCAGGCAGGCAGGCAGGTGGGGACACAGGCAGGCAGGCAGACAGGTGGGGACACCAGGCAGGCAGGCAGACAGGCGGGGACACAGGCAGGCGGGGACACAGGCAGGCAGGCAGGCGGGGACATGGACACAGGCAGGCGGGGACACAGGCAGGCAGGCAGACAGGCGGGGACACAGGCAGGCAGGCAGACAGACAGGCGGGGACACAGGCAGGCAGGCAGACAGGCGGGGACACAGGCAGGCAGGCAGACAGGCGGGGACACAGGCAGGCAGACACACAGGCAGGCAGACGGGGACACAGGCAGGCAGACACGCAGGCAGACAGGCAGACACGCAGACAGGCAGGGACGCAGGCAGACAGGCAGGGACGCAGGCAGACAGGCAGGGACGCAGGCAGACAGGCAGGGACGCAGGCAGACAGGCAGGGACAAAGACAGACAGGCAGGGACAAAGACAGACAGGCAGGGACAAAGGCAGACAGGCAGGGACAAAGGCAGACAGGCAGGGACACAGGCAGACAGGCAGGGACACAGGCAGACAGGCAGGGACACAGGCAGACAGGCAGGGACACAGGCAGACAGGCAGGGACACAGGCAGACAGGCAGGGACAAAGGCAGACAGGCAGGGACAAAGGCAGACAGGCAGGGACAAAGGCAGACAGGCAGGGACAAAGGCAGACAGGCAGGGACACAGGCAGACAGGCAGGGACACAGGCAGACAGGCAGGGACACAGGCAGACAGGCAGGGACACAGGCAGACAGGCAGGGACACAGGCAGACAGGCAGGGACACAGGCAGACAGGCAGGGACACAGGCAGACAGGCAGGGACACAGGCAGACAGGCAGGGACACAGGCAGGGACACAGACAGACAGGCAGGGACACAGACAGACAGGCAGGGACACAGACAGACAGGCAGGCAGGGACACAGACAGACAGGCAGGCAGGGACACAGACAGGCAGGCAGGCAGGGACACAGACAGGCAGGCAGGCAGGGACACAGACAGGCAGGCAGGGACACAGACAGACAGGCAGGCAGGCAGGGACACAGACAGACAGGCAGGCAGGGACACAGACAGACAGGCAGGCAGGGACACAGACAGACAGGCAGGCAGGGACACAGACAGACAGGCAGGCAGGGACACAGACAGACAGGGACACAGGCATTTCCCACCCCAGACTTGAACATGCTCACAGACATGCAGACACCAGTGTTCACCAGGCCAGGCCTGATCACACCCCAGTGAAATCCCGGTCCGCCTGCGCTCACACTTACTCCATGAGGAAGGCTTTGTAGACGCTGAGGCCGAGGAGGATTGCAATCGGCAGGCGATAGTGCCTCGGGAGGTCATACCGTGAAAACATCCAGACCAGTCCTGCCATGCTGATGTAGTGAATCTGTGGGGTGGGGAAGAGAGAGACAGGAGCAAGTTCAACTTTAGAAAAACCACTGGTAGCAGGGTCAGCCTCATAGATAAACCATCAGCTTCTTCAAGTTGATTCTTTCAGAGCATGTGGGCTTCACTGGCTGGGCCCAGCATTTATTGCCCATCCCATTTACCCCTTGAGAAGGTGGTGGTGAGCCTCCTCCTGTTCCTGTGTAACAGGCTCGAGGGGGCTGAATGGGCCTCCTCCTGTTCCTGTGTAACAGGCTCGAGGGGGCTGAATGGGCCTCCTCCTGTTCCTGTGTAACAGGCTCGAGGGGGCTGAATGGGCCTCCTCCTGTTCCTGTGTAACAGGCTCGAGGGGGCTGAATGGGCCTAGCCAGAGAGCGCGAGGTGTGGGACAGAGACAGAGGCCTGGGAGAAAGGGGACAGGGGCCTGGGGGAAACCGGACAGGGACAGGGGGAAAGGGGACAGGGACAGGGGGAAAGGGGACAGGGACAGGGGGAAAGGGGACAGGGACAGGGGGAAAGGGGACAGGGACAGGGGGAAAGGGGACAGGGACAGGGGGAAAGGGGACAGGGACAGGGGGAAAGGGGACAGCTGAGTGCGAGGGCTATTCTTTACCAGACTGATGTTGGAGTCAAAGCTCATCTGAATGTACTTCCAGTCAAACTCGATCCCTCTGGCACCAACCCACAGGGGGATGCACCTGGGGAAAAAAACATGGCGAAATCAGAATGGGCCAACGGTCAGTCTCCCCGAACACAGCCCCGTGTCCCAAACCACCACGGAAACACCCACGCACCGCACCCCCAGCACTGACGCCCCGCACCCCCAGCACCCACGCACCGCACCCCCAGCACTGACGCCCTGCACCCCCAGCACCCACGCACCGGACCCCAGCACCCACGCCCCGCACCCACGCCCCGCACCCCCAGCACCCACGCCCCGCACCCCCAGCACCCACGCCCCGCACCCCCAGCACCCACGCCCCCAGCACCCACGCCCTGCACCCCCAGCACCCACGCCCCGCACCCCCAGCACCCACGCCCCGCACCCCCAGCACCCACGCCCCGCACCCACGCCCCGCACCTACACCCCGCACCCCAGCACCCATCTCCCGCACCCACGCCCCGCACCCCCAGCACCCACGTCCCGCACCCCAGCACCCACGCCCCGCACCCCCAGCACCCACACCCCGCACCCCCAGCACCCATGCCCAGCACCCACAACCCGCACCCCAGCACCCACAACCCGCACCCCAGCACCCACAACCCGCACCCCAGCACCCACAACCCGCACCCCAGCACCCATCCCCCGCACCCACACCCCGCCCCCCAGCACCCACACCCCGCACCCCCAGCACCCATCCCCCGCACCCCCATCACCCACGCCCCGCACCCCAGCACCCATCCCCCGCACCCACGCCCCGCGCCCCAGCACCCACAACCCGCACCCCAGCACCCATCCCCCGCACCCACACCCCGCCCCCCCAGCACCCACGCCCCGCACCCCCAGCACCCACGCCCCGCACCCCCAGCACCCACGCCCCGCACCCCCAGCACCCACGCCCCGCACCCCCAGCACCCCCGCCCCGCACCCCCAGCACCCCCGCCCCGCAACCCCCAGCACAGACATCCTGACCAACCCCCCCCCAGCGCCAATGCCCCGCATCCCCCAGCATCACATGTGTCTGGGTGAAGGGGCAGGGAGAGGGGACAGTATGAGCCACTATCTGACGGACCTCACCTGGACATGATGAGCTCCGCAGTGGACCAGCCCATTGCTGCCACCAGTATCTTGTATTCCCCCTTCCCTGCGTTCTTAGACATCACCAGGTGAAGCCCCAGCAAATCGGCCAGGTCCACTGTCGATTTCATGAATTCCTGGGCAGGAAAAAACACAACCAATCATTTCCCTTCCGTTTTCATTACACCTGGTACCTGAATCCCTCAAAAGGTATGAAGCAAAATTCATATCTCATCACAATCACCCCCACAATCAGCATTTAAAATAGATAGAGTAAAGCTCCCTCTACACTGTCCCCATCAAAAACTCCCAGGACAGGTACAGCATGGGGTTAGATACAGATTAAAGCTCCCTCTACACTGTCCACATCAAACACTCCCAGGACAGGTACAGCAGGGGGTTAGATATAGCACATGGCATTTTTTTTTTTTACACACACAACCTTTAACACATTGACTGCAGATTATCACTCGGTATGACTGAAATGGGCGATGAAATACTCCAGCAACATGGAGTGAAACCCCAGAGCTGCAAACACAGACAATCAGGGAATAGGAAAAACATGGATCACTGTCAGCAGGGAACCCACGGGACCTGGAGCCAGTGAGCAGGGAATCCCACACAATCCGTTTGGGAGGGGAACTTGTTAAACCCGGCTCTGTCTCGGGACTGAAATACATGAGGTGTACCTCGATTCTGGACTTACCCCAATGAAATCGTAAACACCCACAGAGGCATCCCAGGTGGGAAAGAACGTGGCAAGGAATAACATCTGGGAGAGAGAGAGAGAGAGAGAGGAGATAACGGGGTCGGGGGTGGGGTGGGGGAAGTTGAGGGGAAAAAGGGGGGACGGGGTGGGTGGGGGAGAGAAAACATGGCAAATCAGTCTCTTTACATTGCATCCACTGTCAGAGACACCCAAACGCTTTCACCTGCGCCCCGACCAACCCCACCCACCCACGTCAAGACCCCCAAACACCGCCACCCCCTCAGTGATCACCAACTCCGTGACCAGACCCCCCCCACCCCCGGCCCCCCCCACCACCCAATCAGCAATCACAGTCACATTTTTCAGGAGCAGGGGCGCGAGGGTGGGGGTGTACTCTCCCTCCCTAGCTCCCTCCGGGTGTGATGGGCTCACATTCACTCTCAAACCCAGTCCTGAGACAACCTGAATATTTTTGAGGTCGCTATTGAGCCCGGAAGATGGGTTTCAGGCTCTACCTTGCAGAGTTGCACAAACAGATATGTAGCGCCAGCCTGGACGCACCTCCAGAAAGCATTGTACTCAGACCTGGAACAGAGAACAGGTACAACATCACTGAACCGCATAGGAAAACGGAGAGACCATTCAGCCCCCTCGAGCCTGTTACACAGGAACAGGAGGAGGCCCATTCAGCCCCCCTCGAGCCTGTTACACAGGAACAGGAGGAGGCCCATTCACGCCCCCCTCCAGCCTGTTACACAGGAACAGGAGGAGGCCCATTCACGCCCCCCACCAGCCTGTTACACAGGAACAGGAGGAGGCCCATTCAGCCCCCCTCGAGCCTGTTACCCAGGAACAGGAGGAGGCCCATTCAGCCCCCCTCGAGCCTGTTACACAGGAACAGGAGGAGGCCCATTCACGCCCCCCTCCAGCCTGTTACACAGGAACAGGAGGAGGCCCATTCAGCCCCCTTGAGCCTGTTACACAGGAACAGGAGGAGGCCATTCAGCCCCCTCGAGCCTGTTACCCAGGAACAGGAGGAGGCCCATTCACGCCCCCCACCAGCCTGTTACACAGGAACAGGAGGAGGCCCATTCAACCCCCATAATCTTTGAGACTCGAGGGAACACAAGCCTGGTCTGTGCAACCTGTCCTCGGGATTTAACCCTTTCAGCCCCGGACTCGTTCTGGTGACTCTGCGCAGCTTCCCCTCCGAGGACAATATATCCTCCCTGAGGAGTGGGACCCAGAACTGAACCCAGTTAGCCTGTGAGTATTGAGCGAAGTGACCACGTGGGGGGTGGGGGGGGGGGGCACTGAGTCCACTTGGCCTGGGGGGGGAGGGGGGAGGGGACACTGAGTCCCATTGGGGGGAGGGGGGGGGGACACTGAGTCCCATTGGAGGGGGGAGGGGGGGGTCACTGAGTCCCATTGGAGGGGAGGGGGGGGGGTCACTGAGTCCCATTGGGGGGAGGGGGGGGGGACACTGAGTCCCATTGGAGGGGAGGGGGGGGACACTGAGTCCCATTGGAGGGGGGAGGGGGGGGGGGTCACTGAGTCCCATTGGAGGGGAGGGGGGGGGGGACACTGAGTCCCATTGGAGGGGAGGGGGGGGGGTCACTGAGTCCCATTGGAGGGGGGAGGGGGGGGTCACTGAGTCCCATTGGAGGGGAGGGGGGGGGGACACTGAGTCCCATTGGAGGGGAGGGGGGGGGTCACTGAGTCCCATTGGAGGGGGGAGGGGGGGGGGACACTGAGTCCCCATTGGAGGGGGGAGGGGGGGGACACTGAGTCCCATTGGAGGGGAGGGGGGGGGGGTCACTGAGTCCCATTGGGGGGAGGGGGGGGGGACACTGAGTCCCATTGGAGGGGAGGGGGGGGGTCACTGAGTCCCATTGGGGGGAGGGGGGGGGGACACTGAGTCCCATTGGAGGGGGGAGGGGGGGGGGTCACTGAGTCCCATTGGAGGGGGGAGGGGGGGGACACTGAGTCCCATTGGAGGGGAGGGGGGGGGGGTCACTGAGTCCCATTGGAGGGGAGGGGGGGGTCACTGAGTCCCATTGGAGGGGGGAGGGGGGGACACTGAGTCCCATTGGAGAGGGGGGGGGGAGGGGGGGGGGGGGGGGGGGGGGGTGGGGGTCACTGAGTCCCATTGGAGGGGGGAGGGGGGGGAACACTGAGTCCCATTGGAGGGGGGAGGGGGTTGGAACTCATGGTGAGGAGGAGGCGGGGCTATAACCACAGGTCTCATTAATTATTCATGCAGTATGCTAATCACCAGTCTCTCAGGCTGCGCTACCGACACGTCCGACGTCACAAGCCACGATATGAAAAAAGGCGGTTATGCTAACTGTGGCGTCTCGCGTCACGGAGGCGGGTGGGGCTGGCGCGCTATGCTAATGAGCGCCTCGGCGTCATGACGTGCGGCCCACGAGCCGGACCATGGCGGTGGCGGTGGCGGCGGCCGCGGGTCGCCCTCCCGGGTTTTTACTCACAGCCCCGTGCACTTGTAGGCGATGAAATACGGGAAGTAAGCCAGGGCGAAGCAGTTGCCGAAGTGGAAGAGAGTCATGGCGAGGTAAGGAAGAGGACGAGGGTGAGGAAAGGGTCCACACACACAGCGAGAGAGAGAGAGAGAGAGAGAGAGCGCGGAGGCACCGACACTCCCCTTCCCGCCCCAACCGGCCCGGCCGCCTGCTCGAGCGCCTCCTGGCTGCTGCTGCCGCCGCCGCCGGAAGTCGGTCCGTCTCCTCTGAGCCGCTCCCCCACCGGCGCCCCCCGTCACAAAGGTTCCGGGCCCCTCCCCTCTCCGCCGCGCCTGCGTCACACCCAAAACCCCTCCCCCTTCCTCTTCCTCCTCCTCCTCCATCATTGGGTGATTGGTGAGTGGAGGGAAGGATCAGAGATTGGGAACAAAAACAAAAATACCTGGAAAAAAAACTCAGCAGGTCTGACACGGTTAACGTTTCGAGTCCGTATGACCCTTCAACAGAACTGAGGAAAAAATAGAAATGATATTAGGCGATATCAGGTAAAGGATGTGCTAATGGCTCCGTTAAGGGTAGCAAGCTAGTGGCAGATGGCTCTAGTGGGGGTAGGTTGGATTGGGGGGGGGGGGGAGGGGGGAAGGGATCGAAATGGGCTAAAAGGTGGCGATGAAACGATGGATCGAATTAAATTTAAAAATAGGAGGGAAAAGAAAAAAAATGTATGTAGTTGTAAAACAAAAATGTATAAATTATTGGAAAAAGGGATTGGAAAGGGGGTGGGGATGGGGATGGAGGAGAGAGTTCATCTTTGGCAGTATCCCTCTCCGCAGATGCTGTCTGACCGGCTGAGTTTTTCCAGCTATTTTTGTTTCTGTTCTAGATTTCCAGCATCCGCAGTATTTTGCTTTTATCTCAGAGATTGGGAATGGGAATCGCTACAGCCAAGGAGAAGGAGAAGGAGAGGGGGAGGGAGGGGAGAGGGGGGTGAATATAAACAATGGAGTTGACCATGTTCTGTAAAACATGGGATGACAGACACAAGCAGCGAGCAAAAAGTTTCCAAGTCTCCTGTCAAAAGAAGCAACGGCGATGTGAGGAGCAGAAACTTTGCTGCGCAGCGACTGGTTCTGGAATGTTCTGCCCGAGATTTTGAGGGGGGGGGGTGGCGGTGGGGAACGGTTGTGCATGGCCGATCGAGGCTTTCAAAAGGGAGCTGGACCGTTACCAGGAAGGGAAGAGCGTTCACGGGGAGAACGGCAGCGAGCGAATTGCTCGTTCGGAGAGACGGCGCGGATGCGATGGGCAGAATGGACTCCCTTCTGGGCCCCGACGGTTGCGTGAAGCACCCGGCACCCCCTTGCCGGCGGATGGGAAAACTGCGGGTAGCCCGCCCGCACAAACCACAACCCAGCGTGCCAACGATCATCCTCGTCAGCCAACAGCGTCCCCCAAGGGCAGTCCCGCACTGGAGCGAGCTGCCAGAGGAGATGGTCACTGGCTCCGTCACTTGAAATCGCTGGGTTATTTCTGACTAAAATGTTTTCATCACCTGGGCTACCATCTCAGCAAATCATGCCCTCTTTAGCGTTATGCCCACACAAATTTTGACAGAGCACGGCCTCTGATACAGACGCAGATAAAGCAGAAGCAGATGCAGACAGCCTTTGCCCCCAGTGGGAGGTATTACCTTACCCCCATTGGCATTTAACCCACTCACAGTGGGTTATACTATCACACAGCACCGAAACAGACCATTCAGCCCATCCCGGACTTCAGTTACGTTGCACAGGCTGGGGAGGTCGGGTCTGTTCTCCTTGGAGAAGAGAAGGTTGAGAGGAGCTTTGATCGAGGTGTTCAAAATCACCTCGACAGAGTCGATCGGGAGAAACTGTTCCCGTTGGGGGGAAGGATCGAGAACCAGGGGGACACAAATTTAAGGCGATTGGTGAAAGAAGCAACGGCGACAGGAGGAGAAACCTTTTCACACAGCGAGCAGTTAGGATCTGGAACGCATTGCCCGAGACTGTGGGGGAGGCAGATTCAATCGATGATTTCAAAAGGGAACTGGATTGTTACTGGAGAAAGAACAATGTGAAGGGTTATAGGTGAAATGATCTTCAGAGAGCCAGCACTGACAAGATGGGCCAGATGGCCTCCTTCTGTGCAGGAACCATTCTGTGGTCCATGCTGGTGTTTCTGCTCCACTCCAGCCTCCTCCCACCCCCCTCTCCATCTCCACCCATCCCCATATACTGTGTTTATCCAGCTTCCCCCTTAAATACATCGACACTCTTCACCTCGATCACTCCCTGTGGGAGCGAGTCCCACATTCTCCCCACTCTCTCTCCCTTGCACCCCCCATTCTATCTCTTTCCCCCTCCGACCCCCGTTCTCTCTTTGCCTCGTTCGCTCTCTCCTCCCCGCCTCTGACCCCCATTCCCTCTTCGCCCAGTTCTCTCTCTCTCTCTCTCCCCCCTGCTCTCTCTCTTTTTCTCTCTCTCTCTTCCCCCGTTCGTTCTCTCTCTCTCTCTCTTCCCCTGTTCGTTCTCTCTTCCCCCGTTCGTTCTCTCTCTCTCTCTTCCCCCGTTCGTTCTCTCTCTCTCTCTTCCCCCGTTCGTTCTCTCTCTCTCTCTTCCCCCGTTCGTTCTCTCTCTCTCTCTCTTCCCCCGTTCGTTCTCTCTCTCTCTCTCTTCCCCCGTTCGTTCTCTCTCTCTCTCTTCCCCCCGTTCGTTCTCTCTCTCTCTCTTCCCCCGTTCGTTCTCTCTCTCTCTCTTCCCCCCGTTCGTTCTCTCTCTCTTCCCCCCGTTCGTTCTCTCTCTCTTCCCCCCGTTCGTTCTCTCTCTCTCTCTTCCCCCCGTTCGTTCTCTCTCTCTCTCTTCCCCCCGTTCGTTCTCTCTCTCTCTCTTCCCCCCGTTCGTTCTCTCTCTCTCTCTTCCCCCCGTTCGTTCTCTCTCTCTCTCTTCCCCCCGTTCGTTCTCTCTCTCTCTCTTCCCCCCGTTCGTTCTCTCTTCCCCCCGTTCGTTCTCTCTCTCTCTCTTCCCCGCGTTCGTTCTCTCTCTCTCTCTTCCCCCCGTTCGTTCTCTCTCTCTCTCTTCCCCCCGTTCGTTCTCTCTCTCTCTCTTCCCCCCGTTCGTTCTCTCTCTCTCTCTTCCCCCCGTTCGTTCTCTCTCTCTCTCTTCCCCCGTTCGTTCTCTCTCTCTCTCTTCCCCCCGTTCGTTCTCTCTCTCTCTCTTCCCCCCGTTCGTTCTCTCTCTCTCTCTCTTCCCCCCGTTCGTTCTCTCTCTCTCTCTTCCCCCCGTTCGTTCTCTCTCTCTCTTCCCCCCGTTCGTTCTCTCTCTCTCTTCCCCCCGTTCGTTCTCTCTCTCTCTTCCCCCCATTCGTTCTCTCTCTCTCTCTTCCCCCCCGTTCGTTCTCTCTCTCTCTCTCCCCCGTTCGTTCTCTCTCTCTCTCTTCCCCCCGTTCGTTCTCTCTCTCTCTCTTCCCCCCGTTCGTTCTCTCTCTCTCTCTTCCCCCCGTTCGTTCTCTCTCTCTCTCTTCCCCCCGTTCGTTCTCTCTCTCTTCCCCCCGTTCGTTCTCTCTCTCTTCCCCCCGTTCGTTCTCTCTCTCTCTTCCCCCCCCTTCGTTCTCTCTCTCTCTTCCCCCTGTTCGTTCTCTCTCTCTCTTCCCCCCGTTCGTTCTCTCTCTCTCTTCCCCCCGTTCGTTCTCTCTCTCTCTTCCCCCCGTTCGTTCTCTCTCTCTCTTCCCCCCGTTCGTTCTCTCTCTCTCTTCCTCCCCGTTCGTTCTCTCTCTCTCTTCCCCCGTTCGTTCTCTCTCTCTCTTCCCCCCGTTCGTTCTCTCTCTCTCTTCCCCCCGTTCGTTCTCTCTCTCTCTTCCCCCCGTTCGTTCTCTCTCTCTCTTCCCCCCGTTCGTTCTGTCTCTCTCTTCCCCCCGTTCGTTCTCTCTCTCTCTTCCCCCCGTTCGTTCTCTCTCTCTCTTCCCCCCGTTCGTTCTCTCTCTCTCTTCCCCCCGTTCGTTCTCTCTCTCTCTTCCCCCCGTTCGTTCTCTCTCTCTCTTCCCCCCGTTCGTTCTCTCTCTCTCTTCCCCCCGTTCGTTCTCTCTCTCTCTTCCCCCCGTTCGTTCTCTCTCTCTCTTCCCCCCGTTCGTTCTCTCTCTCTCTTCCCCCCGTTCGTTCTCTCTCTCTCTTCCCCCCGTTCGTTCTCTCTCTCTCTTCCCCCCGTTCGTTCTCTCTCTCTCTTCCCCCCCGTTCGTTCTCTCTCTCTCTTCCCCCCCGTTCGTTCTCTCTCTCTCTTCCCCCCCGTTCGTTCTCTCTCTCTCTTCCCCCCCGTTCGTTCTCTCTCTCTCTTCCCCCCGTTCGTTCTCTCTCTCTCTTCCCCCCGTTCGTTCTGTCTCTCTCTTCCCCCCGTTCGTTCTGTCTCTCTCTCTTCCCCCCGTTCGTTCTGTCTCTCTCTTCCCCCGTTCGTTCTGTCTCTCTCTTCCCCCCGTTCGTTCTGTCTCTCTCTTCCCCCCGTTCGTTCTGTCTCTCTCTTCCCCCCGTTCGTTCTGTCTCTCTCTTCCCCCCGTTCGTTCTGTCTCTCTCTTCCCCCCGTTCGTTCTGTCTCTCTCTTCCCCCCGTTCGTTCTGTCTCTCTCTTCCCCCCGTTCGTTCTGTCTCTCTCTTCCCCCCGTTCGTTCTGTCTCTCTCTTCCCCCCGTTCGTTCTCTCTCTCTCTTCCCCCCGTTCGTTCTCTCTCTCTCTTCCCCCCTGTTCGTTCTCTCTCTCTCTTCCCCCCGTTCGTTCTCTCTCTCTCTTCCCCCCCGTTCGTTCTCTCTCTCTCTTCCCCCCGTTCGTTCTCTCTCTCTCTTCCCCCCGTTTCGTTCTCTCTCTCTCTTCCCCCCGTTCGTTCTCTCTCTCTCTTCCCCCCGTTCGTTCTCTCTCTCTCTTCCCCCCGTTCGTTCTCTCTCTCTCTTCCCCCCGTTCGTTCTCTCTCTCTCTTCCCCCCGTTCGTTCTCTCTCTCTCTTCCCCCCGTTCGTTCTCTCTCTCTCTTCCCCCCGTTCGTTCTCTCTCTCTCTTCCCCCCGTTCGTTCTCTCTCTCTCTTCCCCCCGTTCGTTCTCTCTCTCTCTTCCCCCCGTTCGTTCTCTCTCTCTCTTCCCCCGTTCGTTCTCTCTCTCTCTTCCCCCCGTTCGTTCTCTCTCTCTCTTCCACCCCGTTCGTTCTCTCTCTCTCTTCCACCCCGTTCGTTCTCTCTCTCTCTTCGCCCCCGTTCGTTCTCTCTCTCTCTTCCCCCCCGTTCGTTCTCTCTCTCTCTTCCCCCCCGTTCGTTCTCTCTCTCTCTTCCCCCCGTTCGTTCTCTCTCTCTCTTCCCCCCGTTCGTTCTCTCTCTCTCTTCCCCCCGTTCGTTCTCTCTCTCTCTCTTCCCCCCGTTCGTTCTCTCTCTCTCTTCCCCCCGTTCGTTCTCTCTCTCTCTTCCCCCCGTTCGTTCTCTCTCTCTCTCCCCCCGTTCGTTCTCTCTCTCTCTTCCCCCCGTTCGTTCTCTCTCTCTCTTCCCCCCGTTCGTTCTCTCTCTCTCTTCCCCCCGTTCGTTCTCTCTCTCTCTTCCCCCCGTTCGTTCTCTCTCTCTCTTCCCCCCGTTCGTTCTCTCTCTCTCTTCCCCCTGTTCGTTCTCTCTCTCTCTCTTCCCCCCCGTTCGTTCTCTCTCTCTCTCTTCCCCCCCGTTCGTTCTCTCTCTCTCTTCCCCCCCGTTCGTTCTCTCTCTCTCTTCCCCCCCGTTCGTTCTCTCTCTCTCTTCCCCCCGTTCGTTCTCTCTCTCTCTCTTCCCCCCCGTTCGTTCTCTCTCTCTCTTCCCCCCCGTTCGTTCTCTCTCTCTCTTCCCCCCCGTTCGTTCTCTCTCTCTCTCTTCCCCCCCGTTCGTTCTCTCTCTCTCTCTTCCCCCCCGTTCGTTCTCTCTCTCTCTCTCCCCCCCAGTTCGTTCTCTCTCTCTCTCTCTCTCTCTTCCCCCCCGTTTGTTCTCTCTCTCTCTCTCTCTCTTCCCCCCAGTTCGTTCTCTCTCTCTCTCTTCCCCCCAGTTCGTTCTCTCTCTCTCTCTTCCCCCCAGTTCGTTCTCTCTCTCTCTCTTCCCCCCAGTTCGTTCTCTCTCTCTCTCTTCCACCCCGTTCGTTCTCTCTCTCTCTCTCTTCCCCCCCGTTCGTTCTCTCTCTCTCTCTCTTCCCTCCCCGTTCGTTCTCTCTCTCTCTCTCTTCCCCCCGTTCGTTCTCTCTCTCTCTCTTCCCCCTGTCCCTTCTCTCTCTCTCTCTTCCCCCTGTCCGTTCTCTCTCTCTCTCTTCCCCCTGTCCATTCTCTCTCTCTCTCTCTCTTCCCCCCGTTCTCTCTCTCTCTTCCCCCGTTCTCTCTCTCTCTCTCTTCCCCCCGTTCTCTCTCTCTCTTTTCCCCGTTCTCTCTCTCTCTTTTCCCCGTTCTCTCTCTCTCTCTTCCCCCCGTTCTCTCTCTCTCTCTTCCCCCCGTTCTCTCTCTCTCTCTCTCTTCTCCCCCGTTCTCTCTCTCTCTCTCTCTCTTTTCCCCCGTTCTCTCTCTCTCTCTCTCTCTCTCTCTCTTACCCCCCCGTTCTCTCTCTCTCTCTCTCTCTTCCCCCCGTTTTCTCTCTCTCTCTCTCTTCCCCCCATGTTCTCTCTCTCTCTCTCTCTCTTCTCCCCGTCCTCTCTCTCGATTTCCACCCCCCCCCCACCGTCCTTTCTCTCGTGCCCCCTTCTCCAACTTCCCCCCCAATTCCACCTCCCCACCCCCGAGCTACTCTCCTCCCCCACCACTCCACCTCCCCCCTCCCTTTTTATAGGTAACTATAGATAAATAGGCAAGATCAGTGCCTAGGTAGTTGGGGGTAATATATTAGCATGGATAGAGGATTGGTTAATGGACAGGAAACAGACAATGAGCATAAATGGGACTTTTTGAAGTTAACAGGCAGTGACTAGTGCAGTGCTGTAAGGATCAGTGCTGATGCCTCAGCATTTACAGTCTATATTCATGACTTAGATACCTTCCTCTCTGTCTCTTCACCTGAGTTTGCTGATGATAGCAAACTGGGTGGGAAGGTAAGCTGCGGGGAGGACACAGAGAGACTGCAAAGAGATATAGACAGGTTAGGTTAGTGGGCAACAAGATGGCAGATGGAGTATAATGTGGGGAAGTGTGACGTTTCTCACTTTGGTCGTGAGAATAGAAAAGTAGAATTTTTTTTTAGGAGGTGAGAACCTTGTGAATGTTGAGGTTCAGAGGGACTTGGCTGTGTTTGTAGAAGGATTGCAGAAAGTTAGCATGCAGACACGGCAAACCGTTAGGAAGGAAAGTAGCACATTGGCCTTTACTGCAGGGGATTGGAGGACACGAATAAAGAAATCTTGCTGCAGTTGTACAGGGGTTTGGTGAGACCACATCTGGAATACCGTGTGCAGTTTTGGTCTCCACATTTAAGGAAGGATAGACTTGTATAGGAGCTGGTACAGCGAAGGATTCGTCCCCGGGATGAGGGGGCTGTCCTATGATGAGAGGCTGAGTAAATTCTCTGGAGTTTAGAAGAACGAGAGGCGATCTCATTGAAACATAAAAGATTCTGAAGGGCTTTGATGGGGTGGACGCTGAGAGATTGTTTCCACTGGTTGGGGAGTCTAAAACACGGGGGCCACAGTCTCAGGATAAGGAGCTGATCACTTAGGGCTGAGGTGAGGAGAAATTTCTTCACTTGAAGCGCCGTGAATGTTTATCTCTTCTATATGTAAACTAATGCTATTGCTAAGGGGAGGTGATGGCCTAGTGGTATTGTCACTGGACTAGTATTTCAGACACCCAGGGTAATGCTCTGGGGACCAGAGTTCAAATCCCACCATGGCAAGTTTGAAGTTTGGTTAAAACTGGGGGATAGGCCCACAAAATAATAATAAAAAAAAGAAATTGCTTTGGATAGGGGGCAAAAAAAGGAGATATCTGTGAGAACCAATGCCTGCGGACAACTGATCAGGTAATCTTGGCCTAATCACGCTGACCCGAGACAACTATAGCCTAATACTGCCTTGGGAAGGGTGCCTCAAGAGGATAAAAGAAGGACGCTTTGAGACCTCGTTGGCATACGTTAAGAGAAGACAAGACCACAGTCAACAGAACACAACCCAGAAGGCGACTTCCCTGTGACCTTGGAGAGCAGGGATCAGAGGTCACACTTACACCACCGCTGTGGTTAAGTATCAATTCTGTGCATGCTAATTGAGCTTAATAAACTCGACCTGTTGTTCAAAAGCATTGTGTCCGTATCCCTTCAGTCAAGGAGTGGTTAATATCCTAACGTCTACCTCGAGTCCTTACACGTCACCCCCCCCAGCCCCGCCGAGGACATTGGTCCCAGCTCGCTTGAGGTGCAGTCCGTCTGGCCTGTACCGACGCCACTGTCCCCAAAACCATTCCAAATTGTTCATCGGTTGTGTTTAATTATTTTCAGGTGGAGGGCATTAATTGGGGGGTTCATTTGGACACGTATAAAGAGACACATGTTGAAATTGGAGTGTGCAAGAGGCGCACGCTTGTAATATTTCGCACCGTCAATAAATTTAAGAGTGAGCAAATTTTGCCTCTGGTATCATCCTTCACCGTCTGGCTTTCCACAATCAAATGCTGATGTCCAAGTAATCTAAAGTGCTCCCTCCTGCACTGCCTCTCCAGCCAAGCATTTATCTGCTCTATCCTCCTTTTTCTACACTTATATTGATGGCCCCTAGTTCTGGTCTCTCCCCCCCCCCCACCACGACAAATGGAAAGATCTTCTCTACGTTTATCCTATCGAAATCCTTTCATCATTTTAAGGACCTCTATCAGGTCACCCCCTCAGGCTTTTATTTTCTGGAGAAAAGAGCCCCGGCCTGTTCAATCTTTCCTGATATTGCTGAAAAGAGAGAGACACGTTGAAATTTTTCATCCTCCGCTCATCAGGACAAATGCAAGAATGTCAAATTTCAAACAATCACAACAATTTATACCACAGGAGAAAAGGGGTGCTGATTGGTTGCCAGGTTGGCCGAGTCGTTGCCATGGAAAAAGCAACTGGGAACCATAGGCGCGCCCCTACTCACGGGTAATTCGAAAAGGCGCAAGACTTGAAGATATCCCTTTTCTTTGCAGGGAACGGGCTCCTGCATATGAATGTCTGTCGAGCAACTGTAAATGAGGCACATTTTGAGCTCAACTGATTCTCTTAAATTGGTTGTTAGTGTAGCTATTAGCACACTCAGGATTGTTCAGCGAGTGCTGTCCAATCACGGAATCACATCTCACAGTAGGTCATGGGCTGGTTGAGTACAGTTTGTGCTCTGTCTATTACATGCTGACCAATCAGTAGATTTTTCTCCTGTAGTATAAATTGTTGTGATCTCTCCTGTCCCTCCCACTCGCCCTCTCTCCCACTCTCTTGAACACATGAACACATATTTTGGTCCTGTCTTCAGAAAAGAAGTCACAAATAATTTCCCAGAAGGGGAAGGGTCTAGTGAGAAGGAGGAATTAAAGAAAATCAGTATTAGTAAAAAAAAATGGTGCTAGAGAAATTAATGGGGTTAAAGGCTGAAAGATCAGACACAACTGTAATCATGGGTGACTTTAATCTACACATAGATTGCTCAAACCAAACTAGCAATAATACTGTGGAGGAGGATTTCCTGGAGTGTTTACATGATGGTTTTTTAGACCACTTCATTGAGGAACCAACTTGACAGCAGCCTATCCTAGATTGGGTATTGTGCAATGAGAAGGGATTAATTAACAAGCTTGTTGTGCAGGGTCCCTTAGGGAAGAGTGACCATAAAATGATAGAAATGTTCACTAGGATGGAGAGTGAAGAAGCTGAATATGAAACTAGGGCCCTGAATCTAAATAAAGGGAACGACGAGGCTATGAGGCACAAGTTGGCAATGATGGATTGGGGAACCTTACTAAAAGGGTTAACAATGGATAGGCAAAGGCTAATATTTAAGGACTGTATGCATGAATTACAGCAATTATTCATTCCTGTCTGGTGCAAAAATAAAACAGGAGAGGTGGCTCACCCATAGCTTACAAAAGATATTAGGGCTAGCATTAGATCCAAAGAGGAGACATAAAATTGCCAGAAAAAGCAGCAAGTCTGAGGATTGGGAGCAGTTTAGAATTCAGCAAAAGTGGTGAAAAAGATTGATCAAGAAGGGGAAATTGGAGTATGAGAGTAAACTCGCAGGGAACATAAAAACTGACTAAAAGCTTCTATAAATATGTGAAGAGAAAAAGGATTAGCAGAGACCGACATAGGTCCCTTACAGTCAGAAACAGGGGAAATTATAATGGGGAACAAAGAAATGGCAGAAGAATTGGACGCACATTTTGGTTCTGTCTTCACAAAAGAGGACACAAATAATTTCCCAGGAATGTTAGGGTCTAGTGAGAGAGAGGAATTGAAGAAAACCCAGTATTAGTAAAAAAAAATGGTGCTAGAGAAATTAAGAGGGTTAAAGGCTGAAAACTCCCCAATGCCTGATCATCTACATCCCAGATACTAAAGGAATTGACCCTGGAAATATTGGATACACTGGTGGTCACCTTCCAAAATTCTATAGACTCTGGAGCAGTTCCTACAGATTGGAGGGTGGCAAATGTAACCCCACTATTTAAAAAAGGAAGGGGAGAAAAAACAGAATTACATCAGTAGTGGGGAAAATGCTAGATTTTATTATATAAGATGTGGTAACAGAACACTTGGAAAACATTAACGGGATTAGACAAAGTCAGCATGGGTTTATAAAAGGGAAATCATGCTTAACTAATCTACTGGAGATTTTGAGGATGCAGCTTAGTAGAATAGATAAGGGGGAACCAGTGGATGTGGTGTCTTTAGATTTCAAGAAGGCTTTTGATAAGGTCCCACATAAGAGGCTGGTGGGTAACATTAAAGCCCATGGGACTGGGGGTAATTTACTGGCATGGATTGAGAATTGGTTAACAGACCGGAAACAGAGAGTGGGAATAAATGGGGCTTTATCCGGGTGACAGGCAGTGACCAGTGGGGTACCGCAGGGATCAGTGCTTGGGCCCCAGCTATTCACAATCTATATACCAATGACTTGGATGAGGAAACCAAACGCAATATTTCCAAGTTGCTAACGACAGAAAACCGGGTGGGGGGGTGAGAAGGATGCAAGGAGGCTTCAGGGTGATTTAGACAAGTTGTGTGTGTGGGCAAACACATGGCAGATGCAGTATAACGTGCATAAACGTGAAGTTAAATGCTTCAGTGTGAAAAACAGAAAGGCATGGTGATATATTGGGTAATGTGGGTGTACAAAGGGACCTGGGTGCCCTTGTACACCAGTCACTGAAAGTAAACAGGTAGGTGCAGCAAACAGTTAGGAAGGCAAATGGTATGTTAGCCTTCATTGCAAGAGGATTTGAGTTCAGAAGGAGCGATGTCTCACTGCAGTTATACAGTGAGACCACACCTGGAGTATTGCGTGGAGGTTTGGTCTCTCTACCTATGAAAGGGTCTACTTGCCATAGAGGGAGAGCAGTGAAGGTTCACTAGGCTGATACTGGGGATGACAGGACTGTTGTATGAGGAGAGATTGGTTCGACTGGACCTGTATTCACTAGAGTTTAGGAGAATGAGAGGGGATCTGATTGAAACGTATAAAATTCTAACAGGGCCAGACAGATTGGATACAGGGGGGATGTTTCCCCTGGTCGGGGGAGTCTAGAACCAGGGGCCACAGTCTCAGGATACAGGGCAGGCCATTTAGGACTGAGATGAGGGAACATTTCTTCACCCAGAGGGTGGTCAACCTGTGGAATTCTCTCCCACAGAGGCTCTGGAGACCGGGACACTGAGTGTATTCCAGGAAGAAATGGATAAATTTTTGGATGTTAGGGGCATCAAGGGGTTTGGGGAAAGAGCGGGAGTATGGCGCTGTGATAGAAGGTCAGTCATGATCATAATGAATGGTGTAGCAGGCTCGAAGGGCTAAATGGCCTACCCCTGCTCCTAGTTTCTATGTTTCTTTGTTTCTCTCTCCCTCCCTTTCGTTCTACCCCAACCTCTCTGATTCTCTCTGACACTCTCAGGCTCCCTTTCTTTCACTCTGCCCCTCTCCACTCCACATCGCTTTCCCACCCCGCTCTCTACCTCTCTCCTCTCTGCCCCTTCCCCCTCCCCTCCCTCTCCTCTCTGCCCCCTCCCCCTCCCCCTCCCTCTCCCCTCTCTGCCCCCTCCCCCTCCCTCCCTCTCCCCTCTCTGCCCCTTCCCCCTCCCTCTCCCTCTCCTCTCTGCCCCCTCGCCCTCCCCCTCCCTCTCCTCCCCTCTCTGCCCCCTCCCCCTCCCCCTCCCTCTCCTCCCCTCTCTGCCCCCTCCCCCTCCCCCTCCCTCTCCTCCCCTCTCTGCCCCTTCCCCCTCCCCCTCCCTCTCCCCTCTCTGCCCCTTCCCCCTCCCCCTCCCTCTCCTCCCCTCTCTGCCCCCTCCCCCTCCTTCTCCTCTCCCCTCTCTGCCCCTCCCCCTCCCTCTCCCCTCTCTGCCCCCTCCCCCTCCCTCTCCTCCCCTCTCTGCCCCTTCCCCCTCCTTCTCCTCTCCCCTCTCTGCCCCTTCCCCCTCCTTCTCCTCTCCCCTCTCTGCCCCTTCCCCCTCCCCCTCCCCTCTCCCCTCTCTGCCCCTTCCCCCTCCCCCTCCCTCTCCCCTCTCTGCCCCTTCCCCCTCCCCCTCCCTCTCCCCTCTCTGCCCCTTCCCCCTCCCCCTCCCTCTCCCCTCTCTGCCCCTTCCCCCTCCCCCTCCCTCTCCGCTCTCTGCCCCTTCCCCCTCCCCCTCCCTCTCCCCTCTCTGCCCCTTCCCCCTCCCCCTCCCTCTCCCCTCTCTGCCCCTTCCCCCTCCCCCTCCCTCTCCCCTCTCTGCCCCTTCCCCCTCCCCCTCCCCCTCCCTCTCCCCTCTCTGCCCCCTCCCCCTCCCTCTCCCCTCTCTGCCCCCCTCCCCCTCCCTCACCTCTCCCGTCCCCTCTCTGCCCCCCCCCCCCCCCGCCACATTCTCTTTCTCCCCGGGGGTCCACGTGCTCCGTTAAGAATGCTGTTGGCGATGGCTCGTGCGGCCGACCGCCCGGTTCAAAGGCATTGATTCCCCCCTTTGTACTTTCCCAGCTGTATCAGTCTGCTCGGAGGAAACACTTCATCCTGAACTAATTTGAGGAAATAACAGGAAATAAATTAGGCTATCAGCCCGTGGAACATTGTGCCAGGAACCAGTCTGACCTTCCAGGAGTCACGTAGCAGATCTGATGATGATCTCACAGTGCCCAGAGCTGAGAAGAGACCCAAGGCGCGGGAGGGTCACCGGGAACAAACAAAGAGGGAGAAAAATAGCATCAGAATTGAATCAAGATAGTCGGAAGCAAGTGTTTTCCATCCGTGGCACTATCGGGGCCATCAGGTTGGCGATAAAGATTAGGGGCCGTGTGACAATAAAAGCGTTTCAGCGCTTGCTGAAGTTGGCCCAGTCAGCCAAGGAGCACTGAGATAAAGGACTTGCGTTTCCCTATCGCCTTTCACCGCCTGCGGACGTGCCGACGCGCTTGGCGGTCGCTGAAGCGTTCGGCGAATTGCGGTGACTGTCGGAATACGGGGGAGGCGGCAGCCAGTTTCCGCACAGCAAGATCCCCACAAACTGTAATGTGATGGTGACCCAGGTCGCCTGTGTTTTTCTTTTAGTGACGTTGGTTGAGGGATAGGTATTGGCCCCCGGACACCAGGGAGAATCCCACCACCACCCCCCCCCCCACCCCCCAGCTCTTCTTCCAAATAGTGGCCATGGCATCTTTTACACCCAAAAGAGAGGGCAGACGGGGGCCTTGGTTTAATGTCTCATCAGAAAGACTGACCCTCCGACAGTGCAGCATTCCCTCTACACTGTCCCCATCAAAACTCCCAGGACAGGTACAGCACGGGGTTAGATACAGAGTAAATCTCCCTCTACACTGTCCCCATCAAACATTCCCAGGACAGGTACAGCACGGGGTTAGATACAGAGTGAAGCTCCCTCTACACCGTCCCCATCAAACACTCCCAGGACAGGAACAGCACGGGGTTAGATACAGAGTAAATCTCCCTCTACACTGTCCCCATCAAACACTCCCAGGACAGGTACAGCACGGGGTTAGATACAGAGTAAAGCTCCCTCTACACTGTCCCCATCAAACACTCCCAGGACAGGTACAGCACGGGTTTAGATACAGAGTAAAGCTCCCTCTACACTGTCCCCATCAAACACTCCCAGGACAGGTACAGCACGGGGTTAGATACAGAGTAAAACTCCCTCTACACTGTCCCCATCAAACACTCCCAGGACAGGAACAGCACGGGGTTAGATACAGAGTAAAACTCCCTCTACACTGTCCCCATCAAACACTCCCAGGACAGGAACAGCACGGGGTTAGATACAGAGTGAAGCTCCCTCTACACCGTCCCCATCAAACACTCCCAGGACAGGAACAGCACGGGGTTAGATACAGAGTAAATCTCCCTCTACACTGTCCCCATCAAACACTCCCAGGACAGGTACAGCACGGGGTTAGATACAGAGTAAAGCTCCCTCTACACTGTCCCCATCAAACATTCCCAGGACAGGTACAGCACGGGGTTAGATACAGAGTGAAGCTCCCTCTACACCGTCCCCATCAAACACTCCCAGGACAGGAACAGCACGGGGTTAGATACAGAGTAAATCTCCCTCTACACTGTCCCCATCAAACACTCCCAGGACAGGTACAGCACGGGGTTGGATACAGAGTAAAGCTCCCTCTACACTGTCCACATCAAACACTCCCAGGACAGGTACAGCACGGGGTTAGATACAGAGTAAAGCTCCCTCTACACTGTCCACATCAAACACTCCCAGGACAGGTACAGCACGGGGTTAGATACAGAGTAAAGCTCCCTCTACACTGTCCACATCAAACACTCCCAGGACAGGTGCAGCACGGGGTTAGATACAGAGTTAAACAGTTAATCTGCATTAATTTATCCTTCTGAAACTTTGTACGTTGCTGGTTTGGCCTGAGCTGAAATTTTGTGGAAATTCTCAGCACCGCAGTTAAGGAAGATGTAAACTCCTGAGGGAGGAGACTGAGTTTACCAGGATGAGGAACTTCAGTTATGCGGAGAGGTTGGAAAAGTTAGGAATGTTTTCCTTGGAACAGAAAGGGTTAAGAGGGCTCCTGAATGGAGGTTTTCAATACGATGAGATGATTTGGTGAAGTAAATCAAGGAAACCTGGAAAACCTAGAAAAGAGAAGGCTGAGGGGTGAGCTGATCGAGGGCTTTAGGACAGGGTTTCGATCGGGTAGACGTAGGGAAGATGTTTCCACTTGTTGGAGGGGGAGACCAGAACTAGGGGCCACCGATATATGATCATCACTAATAAACCCAATGGGGAATTCAGGAGAAACTTCTTTACCCAGAGAGTGGGGAGAATGTGGGACTCACTCCCACAGGGAGTGGTCGAGGTGAATAGTGTCGATGTCTTTAAGGGGGAAACTGGATAAACACAGGGGGAGAAAGGAGTAGAAGGATATGGGGATGGGGTGAGATGGAGAGAGGGGGGTGGGAGGAGGCTGGTGTGGGGCAGAGACACTGGCACGGTGCAGATAGGCTGAATGGCCTGTTTCTGTGCTGGGAAGACTATCATAAGATTGTAGGAATTAGGAGCAGGAGGAGGCCATTCAGCCCCTTGATCATGCTGCACCCTTCAATGAGATGATGGCTGATCGGATTGTGGCTTTAACTCCCTATTCCCCTTGACTCCCTCACCCATCAAAAATCTGTCTAACTCAGCCTTGAATCTGTTCACTGACCCAGTGTGTGCTGCTCCCTGGGGAACAGATTCCACAGACGAACCACCCTCTGAGAGAAGAAATTCTCCGTCTTAAATCGGAGACCCTGAAACTGTGCCCCCCTCCCCTCATTCTAGATTCCCCCAAGAGGGGAAACATCTGCCCAGCACCCACCCTGTCGAGCCGCCTCAGAATCCGATATGTTTCAATAAGATCTCCTCTCACTCTTCTAAACTTCAATGGACACAGGCCCAACCTGCTCAACCTGTCCTCATAAGACAAACCCCCCATCCCAGGAACCAGTCGAGCGAATGTTTTCTGAACTGCTTCCAACGCGAGTCTATCCCTCCTTTAGTAAGGAGACCAAAACTGTCCACAGTGCTCCAGGTCTGGTCTCACCAACGCCTTGTACAGTTGTAGCAAGATCTCCCCACTTTTATACTCCATCCCCGCCCTTGCAATAAATGCCAAAGTGGATGAGTTTACCTTTTCCCACATTATACTCCAACTGCCAAATTTTTGCCCATTCACTTAATCTATCCGTGTCCCTTTGCTGACTCTTTGTATCCTCCTCACAACTTGCTATCATAGAGCCGTAGGAAAGTTACAGCACAGAAGGAGGCCATTCGGCCCATCTTGTCCATGCCAGCCCGAGGACACCCAACTGCCCTTCCTAATCCCACCTCCCTGCACCCGGCCCATAGCCCTGCAGCTTACAGCACTTAAGGTGCAGATCCAGGTACTTTTTAAAAGAGTTTAGAGTTTCTGCCTCTTCCACCAACTTGGGCAACGAATTCCAGACACCCACTACCCCCTGCATAAAAAAAGTTCTTCCTCACGTCCCCCCTACACCTTCTGCCGCTTATCTTGAATCTATGTCCCCTGTTTCTAGAATTCTTCACCAAGGGAAACAATTTTATCCTGTCCACTCGATCTATTCCCCTCATCATTTTGTACACCTCAATCAAGTCAACTCTCAGCCTTCTTTGTTTTAAGGAAAATAACCCCAACTTATCCAATCTCTCCTCGTAGCTACACTTTTCTAACCCTGGCAACATTCTTGTGAACCTCCTCTGCACTCTCTCCAGAGCTATTACATCCTTCCTGTAATGTGGTGACCAGAACTGCACACAATACTCCAGTTGTGGCCTCACCAGTGTTTTATACAATTCCAACATTATATCGTACCTATCTTTGTGTCAGCAGCACATTTTGCTACCGTACATCCGGTCCCTTCCTCCAAGTCATGGATAGAGATTGTGAATAGTTGACCCCTGAGGCACTGCACTCATTGCCAACCTGAAAATGACCCACTTATTCCGACTCTTGTTCCCTGTAAGCTATCCACCCCTCCAAACCAGCCAACAAACTACCTTTTACCTTGTGTACTAACCTTTGATGTGGCATCTATGCCTTTTGGAAATCCAAGTACACCACATCTACCGGTTCCCCTTTATCCACCTTGCTTGTTACATCCTCAGAGAACGCTCATAAATTTTTCAAACAAGTTGTCCCTTTCACAAAACCATGTTGACTCTGCCTGATTGTATTATGACTTTCTAAAAGCCTTGCCTCCACCTCCTAAATAACGGATTCCGGCATTTTCCCCAACGATGGATGTTAGACGAGCTGGCCGGAAATTCAGTGCTTACTGCCTCTCTCCCCTTTACGTTAAAAGGCTGGGTTATGGAGCTAAACTCACCTCCTCTTCCAAAGGGCCGGCAGAAGCACAAAGGGCCAAATGGCCTCCTCCTCTGCTGTGAGAGTCTACGCCTGTGTAATCTGGGCAGGGAGGCCTTGCAGCTGGCTACAGAAGCACATCAACTCCCCTCGAAAGTCAGAACTGTCCTCTTGCCCACAATTGACCTGCTTCCTGCCCATCTCCAAGGCAAGACTCAATGTTGGCATTGGTATATCCCAAGCCATGTGCTGCTGTGGGATTGGGCCTCAAGGTCAATGCTTATCTCGTGAACCTACTCCCAGTCATTAAGTTGCCCTTAGTGGCCCTTTCTAATCATTATCAGCCTATCTCCCCGTGCTAGCTACAGTGTACTCAGCTTAAGCCAAGACCTGGTTCCAGGCACTTTGAATCTGCTTTTGTTTGGAGCTGGACACTTCCAACTCTAATTTCACAGAATGCGTGACAGCCGTGCAGCTTCTGTGTGTCTTCCTCCGGCATGTTAACGCAATAAAACGTCCCAAGGCCTTTCACAAGAACATTATTGCACAGAATTTGACACTGAGCCACATCAAGAAAATGTCAGCATCTTAAAGGAGGAGAGAGAGAGAGAAAGAGAGGGTCGGAGAGGTTTAGGGAGGGAATTCCACAGCTCAGGCCCCCGCCTGCCCCCCGACGCGCCCCCCCCCCCCCTCCCAACCCCCAACCCCCAGGCAGCTGAAGGCACGGCCGCCAATGGTGGAGCGATGGGGTATCAGGGGACGGTCAAGAGGCCGGAATTGGAGGAGCGCATAGATCTCGGAGGGTTGTAGGGGCTGGAGGAGGCGACAGGGATAGGGAGGGTTGTAGGGGCTGGAGGAGGTGACAAAGATAGGGAGGGTTGTAGGGGCTGGAGGAGATTACAGGGATAGGGAGTGTTGTAGGGACTGGAGGAGATTACAGAGATAGAGAGGGTTGTAGGGGCTGGAGGAGGTTACAGAGATAAGGAGTGGTGTAGGGGCAGGAGAAGGCTACAGAGATAGGGAGGGTTATAGTGGCTGCAGGAGGTTACAGAGATAGCGAGGGTTGTAGGGGCAGGAGAAGGCTACAGAGATAGGGATGGTTATAGGGACTGGAGGACATTACAGAGATAGGGAGGGTTGTAGTGGCTGGAGGAGGTTACAGAGATAAGGACAGTTGGAGGGGCTGGAGGAGGCTACAGGGATAGGGGGGGTTGTAGGGGCTGAAGGAGATTACAAAGATAGGGTGGGTTATAGGGGCTGGAGGAGGTGACAGATAGGGACAGTTGTAGGGACTGGAGGAGGCTGCAGAGATAGGGTTGTGGTGGCTGGAGGAGGCTACAGAGATAGGGAGGGTTGTAGGGGCTGGAGGAGTCTACAGAGATAAGGAGGATTGTAGTGGCTGGAGGAGGTTACAGAGATAAGGAGGGTTGGAGGGGCTGGAGGAGGTTACAGAGATAGCGAGGGTTGTAGGGGCAGGAGGAGGTTACAGGGATAGGGAGGCTTGTAGGGGCTGCAGGAGGTTACAGGGATAGGGAGGGTTGTAGAGACTGGAGGACGTTACAGAAATAGGGATGGTTGCAGGGTCTGGAGGACTCTACAGGGATAGGGAGTGTTGTAGTGTCTGGAGGAGGTTACAGAGATAAGGACGGCTGGAGGACCTGGAGGAGGCTACAGGGATAGAGAGGGTTGTAGGGGCTGGAGGAGGTTACAGAGATAGGGAGTGTTGTAGGTGCTGGATGAGGTTACAGAGATAGGGAGGGTTGTAGGGGCTGGATGAGGTTACAGAGATAAGGAGGGTTGTAGGGGCTGTAGGAGGTTACAGAGATAGGGAGGGTTGTAGTGGCTGGAGGAGGTTACAGAGATAAGGGGGGTTGTAGGGGCTGGAGGAGGTTACAGAGATCGGGAGGGTTGTAGGGGCTGGAGGAGGTTACAGAGATAGGGAGGGTTGTAGGGGCTGGAGGAGGTTACAGAGATAAGGAGGGTTGGAGGGGCTGGAGGAGGCTACAGGGATAGGGAGGGTTGTAGGGGCTGGAGGAGTTTACAAAGATAGGGAGGGTTGTAGGGGCTGGACGAGGTGACAGATAGGGACAGTTGTAGAGACTGGAGGAGGCTACAGAGATAGGGTTGTAGTGGCTGGCGGAGGCTACAGAGATAGGGAGGGTTGTAGGGCCTGGAGGACGTTACAGAGATAGGGATGGTTGTAGTGGCTGGAGTAGGTTACAGAGATAAGGAGTGTTGTAGGGGCTGGAGGAGGCTACAGAGATAGGGAGGGTTGTAGTGGCTGGAGGAGGTTACAGAGATAAGGATGGTTGGAGGGGCTGGAGGAGGCTACAGGGATAGGGAGGGTTGTAGGGGCTGGAGGAGGTTACATGGATAGGAAGGGTTGTAAGTGCTGGAGGAGGTTTCTGAGATAGGGAGGGTTGTAGGGGCTGGATGAGGTTACAGAGATAGGGAGTGTTGTAGGGGCTGGATGAGGTTACAGAGATAGGGAGTGATGTAGGGGCTGGATGAGGTTACAGAGATAGGGAGGGTTGTAGGTGCTGTCGGAGGTTACAGAGATAGGGTGGTTTGTAGGGGCTGGAGGAGGTTACAGTGATAGGGAGGGTTGTAGGGAGTGGAGGAGTTTACAGAGACAGGGAGGGTTGTAGAGGCTGGAGGAGGTTACAGAGATAGGTAGGATTGTAGGTACTAGAGGAGGTTACAGAGATAGGGAGTGGTGTAGGGGCTGGAGGTGGTTATAGAGATAGGGAGGGTTGTAGTGGCTGATGAGGCTACAGGGATAGGGAGGGTTGTAGGGTCTTGAAGAGGTTACAAAGATAGGGATGGTTGTAGGGGCTGGACGAGGTGACATAGGGACAGTTGTAGAGACTGGAGGATGCTACAGAGATAGGGAGGGTTGTAGGGACTGGAGGACGTTACAGAGATAGGGATGTTTTTAGTGGCTGGAGGATGTTACAGAGACAGGGAGGTTTGTCGGGGCTGGAGGAGGTTACAGAGATAGGGAGGGGTGTAGGGGCTGGCGGAGGTTACAGAGATCGGGAGGGTTGTAGTGGCAGGAGGAGGTTACAGAGATGGGGAGGGTTGTAGTGGCTGTAGGAGGTTACAGAGATGAGGGTTGTGGGGGCTGGGGGAGGCTACAGGGATAGGGAGGGTTGTAGTGGCTGGAGAAGGTTACAGAGATAAGGAGGGTTGTAGTGGCTGGAGGAGGTTACAGAGATAAGGAGGGTTGTAGGGCCTGGAAGAGGTTTCTGAGATAGGGAGGGCTGTAGGGCTTGGGGGAGGTTTCAGAGATACGGAGAGTTGTAGGGGCTGGATGAGGTTACAGCGATAGGGAGGATTGTAGGTGCTGGAGGAGATTACAGAGATAGGGGGGACTGTAGGGGATGGAGGAGGTTACAGCGATAGGGAGGGTTGTAGGGGCTTGAGGTTACAGGGGATTGGGAGGGTTGTAGGGACTGGAGGAGGTTACAGAGATAGGGAGGGTTGTAGGGGCTGGAGGAGGTTACAGAGATAGGGAGGGTTGTAGGGGCTGGAGGGGGTTACAGAGATAGGGAGGGTTGTAGGGGCTGGAGGAGGTTACAGAGATAGGGAGGTTTGTAGGGGCTGGAGGAGGTTACAGAGATAGGGAGGTTTGTAGGGGCTGGAGGAGGTTACAGAGATAGGGAGGTTTGTAGGGGATGGAGGAGGTTACTGAGATAGGGAGGGTTGAAGAGTCTGTAGGAGGTTACACAGATAGGGAGGGTTGAAGACTATGGAGGAGGTTACAGAGATAGGGAGGGTTGAAGAGTATGGAGGAGGTTACAGAGATAAGGGAGGGTTGAAGAGTCTGGAGGAGGTTACAGAGATAAGGAGGGTTGTAGCGGCTGGAGGAGGCTACAGGGATAGGGAGGGTTGTAGGGGCTGGAGGAGTCTACAGAGATAGGAAGGGTTGTAGGGGCTGGAGGAGGTTTCTGAGATAGGGAGTGTTGTAGGGGCTGGATGAGGTTGCAGAGAAAGGGAGGGTTGTAGGTGCCGCAGGAGGTTACAAAGATAGGGAGGGTTGGAGGTGCTGGAGGAGGATACAGGGATAGGGAGGGTTGTAGGGGCTGGAGGAGGTTACAGGGATATGGACGGTTGTAAGGACTGGATGACATTACAGAGATAGGGACGGTTGTAGGATCTGGAGGACTCTCCTGGGATAGGGAGTGTTTTAGTGTCTCGAGGAGGTTACAGAGATAAGGAGGGCTGGAGGAGGTTTCAGAGAAAGGGAGAGTTGTAGGGGCTGGAGGAGGTTACAGAGATAGGGAGTGTTGTAGGGGCTTGATGAGGTTACAGAGATATGGAGAGTTGTAGGGGCTGGAGGAGGTTACAGAGATAGGGAGGGTTGTAGGGAATGGAGGAGGTTACAGCTAAATGGAGGGTTGTAGGGTCTGGAGGAGGTTATAGAGATAGGGAGGGTTGTAGTGGCTGGAGGAGGCTACAGAGATAAGGAGGGTTGGAGGGGCTGGATGAGGCTACAGGGATAGGGAGGGTTGTAGGGGCTGGAGGAGGTTACAAAGATAGGGAGGATTGTAGGGGCTGGACGAGGTGACAGATAGGGACAGTTGTAGAGACTGGAGGAGGCTACAGAGATAGGGTTTTAGTGGAGGCGGGGGCTACAGAGATAGGGAGGGTTTTAGGGACTGGAGGACATTACAGAGATAGGGATGGTTGTAGTGGCTGGAGGAGGTTACAGAGATAGGGAGAGTTGTAGGGGCTGGAGGAGGCTACAGGGATAGGGAGGGTTGTAGGGGCTGGAGGAGTCTACAGAGATAGGGAGGGTTTTATTGGCTGGAGGAGGTTACAGAGATAAGGATGGTTGGAGGGGCTGGAGGAGGCTACAGGGATAGGGATGGTTGTAGGGGCTGGAGGAGGTTACATGGATAGGAAGGGTTTTAAGTGCTGGAGGAGGTTTCTGAGATAGGGAGTGTTGTAGGGGCTGGATGAGGTTACAGAGATAGGGAGTGATGTAGGGGCTGGATGAGGTTACAGAGATAGGGAGGGTTGTAGGGTCTGGAGGAGGTTACAGAGATAGGGAGGGTTGTAGGTGCTGGAGGAGATTACAGAGATAGGGAGGGTTGGAGGGGCTGGCGGAGGCTACAGGGATAGGGAGGGTTGTAGGGGCTGGAGGAGGTTACAGGTGATTGGGAGGGTTGTAGGGGCTGGAGGAGGTTACAGACATAGGGGGGACTGTAGGGGATGGAGGTGGTTACAGGGATAGGGAGGGTTGTAGGGGCTGGAGGAGGTTACAGGGGATTGGGAGGGTTGTAGGGACTGGAGGAGGTTACAGAGATAGGGAGGGTTGTAGGGGCTGGAGGAGGTTATAGAGATAAGGAGGGTTGTAGGGGCTGGAGGAGGTTACAGAGATAGGGAGGTTTTTAGGGGCTGGCGTAGGTTACAGAGATAGGGAGGTTTGTAGGGGATGGAGGAGGTTACTGTGATAGGGAGGGTTGAAGAGTCTGTAGGAGGTTACACAGATAGGGAGGGTTGAAGAGTATGGAGGAGGTTACAGAGATAGGGAGGGTTGAAGAGTCTGGAGGAGGTTACTGAGATAGGGAGGGTTGAAGAGTCTGTAGGAGGTTACAGAGATAGGGAGGGTTGAGGAGTCTGGAGGAAGTTACAGAGATAGGGAGGGTTGAAGAGTATGGAGGAGGTTACAGAGATAGGGTTGAAGAGTATGGAGGAGGTTACTGAGATAGGGAGGGTTGAAGAGTCTGTAGGAGGTTACAGAGATAGGGAGGGTTGAGGAGTCTGGAGGAAGTTACAGAGATAGGGAGGAGGGGTGAGTAAGGATTGGAAAATGAGGATGAGAGTTTCAAATGGTGACAGTGCTGGACTGGTGGCCTGTGGATGTCAGTGGGTGATACAGGATGATGGGTGAACGGGATGGTGTGAATTAGGATAGGGGAGCTGCTAACTCTTGGCTGAGCTGAGGTTGATGAAGGATGGAATTGGTGAGTCTGGCAGTAAGAAAGACAGGGCTGAGGGTTCCAGCAGCAGATTGGCTGAGACAGGGGCAAAACCAGTTGCTGTTACAGAGACAATCTCTAGCAGTGGGGTGACTCATTGGAGCAGGGAGGCAGACTATCCGGTTAACTTCCCCTCTGACATTGCCCATTTCGCTCAGTACTGACCCTGTTACAGTGCGGCACTCCCTCATTACTGACCCTGTTACAGTGCGGCACTCCCTCATTACTGACCCTCCGACAGTGCGGCACTCACTCAGTACTGACCCTCCGAAAGTGCGGCACTCCCTCAGTACTGACCCTCCCACAGTGCAGCAGTTCCTCAGTACTGACCCTCTGACAGTGCAGCTCTCCCTCAGTATTGACCCTCCGACAGTGCGGCATTCCCTCAGTACTGACCCTCCGACACTGCGGCACTCCCTCAGTACTGACCTTCCAACAGTGCAGCAGTCCCTCAGTACTGACCCTCCGACAGTGCGGCACTCCCTCAGTACTGACCCTCTGACACTGCGGCACTCCCTCAGTACTGACCCTCCGACAGTGCAGCATTCCCACAGTACTGACCCTTTGATAGTGCAACGCTCCATCATTGTTGATCCTCGGACAGTGCAGCGCTCCTTCGGTTCTGACCCTCCGACAGTGCAACACTCCCTCATTCTAACCCTCTGACAGTGCAGCACTCCCTCAGCACTGACCCTCTGACAGTGCAGCACTCCCTCAGCACTGACCCTCCGACAGTGCAACACTCTCAGTACTGATCTCCGACAGTGCAGTTGTCTCCCAGTACTCACCCTCAGAGAGTGCAATGCTCCCTCAGTACTGACCCTCCGACAGTGCAGCCCTCCCTCATTACTGATCCTCTGACAGTACAGCACTTCCTCAGTACTGACCCTCCGACAGTGCAGCGCTCCCTCAGTACTGACCCTCCGACAGTGCAGCACTCCCTCAGTAGTGACCCTTTGACAGTGCAGTGCTCCATCAGCACTGACTCTCGACAGTGCAGCACTCCCTCAGTGCTGACTCTCCGAAAGTGCAGCGCTCCCTCAGTACTGACACTTGACAGTGCTGCACTCCCTCAGGACTGACCCTCCGACAGTGCAGCATTCTCTCAGTACTGACCCTCCGACAGCGTAGCATTCTCTCAGTACTGACCCTCCGACAGTGCAGCACTCTCTCAGTACTGACCCTCCGACAGTGCAGCACTCCCTCAGTACTGAGCCTCCGACAGTGCAGCACTCCCTCAGTTCTAACCCTCTGTCAGTGCAGCTCTCCCTCAGTACTGATCCTTTGACAGTGCAGCGCTCCATCAGTGCTGATGCTCGGACAGTGCAGTGCTCCTTCGGTTCTGACCCTCCGACAGTGCAGCAGTCCCTCAGTTCTGACCCTCTCACCGTGCAGCACTCCCTCAGTTCTAACCCTCTGACAGTGCAGCTCTCCCTCAGTTCTGACCCTCTGACAATGCAGCATTCCCTCAGTACTGACCCTCCGACAGTGCAGCACTCCCTCAGTACTGACCCTCCGACAGTGCAGCAATCCCTCAGTTCTGACCCTCCGACAGTGCAGCAGTCCCTCAGCACTGACCCCCTGAGAGTGCAGCATCCCCTCAATACTGACTGAGAGTGCAGCACTCCCTCAGTACTAGCCCTCGACAGTGTTGCACTCCCTCCGGACTGACTCTCCGACAGTACAGCACTCGCTCAGTACTGACCATCCGACAGTGCGGCCCTCCTTTAGTAATGACCCTCCAACAGTGCAGCACCACCTCAATACTGACTGTCTGAGAGTGCAGCACTCCCTCAGCACTGACCCTCTGACAGTGCAGCGCTCCCTCAGTACTGACCCACCGACACTGCAGCGCTCCCTCAGTACTGACCCTCCGACAGTGCAGCGCTCCCTCAGTACTGACCCTCTGACAGTGCAGCACTCCCTCAGTACTGACCCTCCGACAGTACAGCACTCCCTCAGTACTGACCCTCTGATAGTGCAGCACTCCCTCAGCACTGACCCTCTGACAGTGCGGCACTCCCTCAGTACTGACTCTCTGATAGTGCAGCACTCCCTCAGTACTGACCCTCCGACAGTGCAGCGATCCCTCAACATTGACCCTCCGACAATGCAGCACTCCCTCAGTACTGAGCCTCCGACAATGCAGCACTCCCTCAGTGCTACCCTTCAACATTACTGCACTCCCTGAGTACTGACCCTCCGACAGTGCAGCACTCCCTCAGTACTGACCCTCTGACAGTGCAGCACTCCCTCTGCACTGACCCTCCGACAATGTGGCAGTCCCTCGGCACTGACCCTCCCACAGTGCAGCGCTCCCACAGTACTGACCCTTTGACAGTGCAGCACTCCATCAGTGCTGATGCTCGGACAGTGCAGTGCTCCTTCGGTTCTGACCCTCCGACAGTGCAGCAGTCCCTCAGTTCTGACCCTCTGACCGTGCAGCACTCCCTCAGTTCTAACCCTCTGACAGTGCAGCACTCCCTCAGTACTGACCCTCTGACAGTGCAGCATTCCCTCAGTACTGACCCTCCGACAGTGCAGCACTCCCTCAGTACTGACCCTCCGACAGTGCAGCACTCCCTCAGTTCTGACCCCCTGAGAGTGAAGCATCCCCTCAATACTGACTGAGAGTGCATAACTCCCTCAGTACTAACCCTCGACAGTGTTGCACTCCCTCCGGACTGACTCTCCGACAGTACAGCTCTCCCTCAGTACTGACCATCAGACAATGCGGCCCTCCTTTAGTAATGACCCTCTAACAGTGCAGCACCACCTCAATACTGACTGTCTGAGAGTGCAGCACTCCCTCAGCACTGACCCTCCGACAGTGCGGCACTCCCTCAGCACTGACCCTCCGACAGTGCAGCGCTCCCTCATTACTGACCCGTCGACAGTGCAGTGCTCCCTCAGTACTGACCCTCTGACCGTGCGGCATTCCCTCAGTACTGTCCCTCCGACAGTGCAGCGATCCCTCAGCATTGACACTCCGACAATGCAGCACTCCCTCAGTACTGACCCTCCGACAGTGCAGCACTCCCTCAGTACTGAGCCTCTGACAGTGCAGCACTGCCTCAGTTCTAACCCTCTGACAGTGCAGCTCACCCTCAGTACTGACCCTCTGACAGTGCAGCACTCCCTCAGTACTTACCCTCCGACAATGTGGCAGTCCCTCGGCACTGATCCTCCCACAGTGCGGCACTCCCTCAGCACTGACCCTCCGACAGTGCAGCGCTCCCTCATTACTGACCCGTCGACAGTGCAGTGCTCCCTCAGTACTGACCCTCTGACCGTGCGGCATTCCCTCAGTACTGACCCTCCGACAGTGCAGTGCTCCCTCAGTACTGACCCTCTGACAGTGCGGCATTCCTTCAGTACTGACCCTCCGACAGTGCAGCACTCCCTCAGTACTGACCCTCCGACAGTGCGGCACTCCCTCAGTACTGACCCTCTGACAGTGCAGCACTCCCTCTGCACTGACTCTCGGACAGTGCAGCACTCCCTCAGCACTGACCTGTCGACAGTGCGGCACTCCCTCAGTACTGACCCTCAGACAGTGCGGTGCTCCCTCAGTACTGACCCTCCGAGAATGCAGCATTCCCTCATTACTGACCCTCCGACAGTACAGCACTCCCTCGGTACTGACCCTCCGACAGTACAGCACTCCCTCAGTACTGACCCTCTGACAGTGCAGCACTCCCTCAGCACTGACCCTCCGACAGCACAGCACTCCCTCAGCACTGACCCTCCGACAGCACAGCAATCCCTCAGCACTGACTCTCTGATAGTGCAGCACTCCCTCAGTACTGACCCTCTGACAGTGCAGCACTCCCTCAGCACTGACCCTCCGACAGTGCAACACTCTCAGTACTGATGCTCCGAAAGTGCAGTTGTCTCCCAGTACTCACCCTCAGACAGTGCAATGCTTCCTCAGTACTGACCCTCCGACAGTGCAGCCCTCCCACATTACTGATCCTCTGACAGTACAGCACTTCCTCAGTACTGACCCTCCGACAGTGCAGCGTTCCCTCAGTACTGACCGTCCGACAGTGCAGCACTCCCTCAGTAGTGACACTTTGACAGTGCAGCTCTCCCTCAGGACTGACCCACTGACAGTGCACCACCATCTCAGTACTGACCCTCCTATAGTGCAGCACTACCTCATTACTGACCCTCTGACAGTGCAGCAGTCCCTCAGTACTGACCCTCTGACAGTGCAGCGATCCCTCAGCATTGACACTCCGACAATGCAGCACTCCCTCAGGACTGACGCTCCGACAGTGCAGCACTCCCTCAGTGCTACCCTTTGACATTACTGCACTCCCTGAGTACTGACCCTCCGACAGTGCAGCACTCCCTCAGTTCTAACCCTCTGACAGTGCAGCACTCCCTCAGTACTGACCCTCTGACAGTGCAGCTCTCCCTCAGTACTGACCCTCTGACAGTGCAGCACTCCCTCAGTACTGACCCTCCGACAATGTGGCAGTCCCTCAACACTGACCCTCCCACAGTGCAGCGCTCCCACAGTACTGACCCTTTGACAGTGCAGCGCTCCATCAGTGTTGATGCTCGGACAGTGCAGTGCTCCTTCGGTTCTGACACTCCGACAGTGCAGCAGTCCCTCAGTTCTGACCCTCTGACAGTGCAGCGCTCCCTCAGCACTGACCCCCTGAGAGTGCAGCACTCCCTCAGTACTGACCCTCGACAGTGTTGCACTCCCTCCGGACTGACTCTCCGACAGTACAGCACTCCCTCAGTACTGACCATCCGACAGTGCGGCCCTCCTTTAGTAATGACCCTTCAACAGTGCAGCACCACCTCAATACTGACTGTCTGAGAGTGCAGCACTCCCTCTGCACTGACTCTCTGACAGTGCAGCACTCCCTCAGTACCGACTCTCTGACAGTGCAGCACTCCCTCAGCACTGACCCTCTGACAGTGCGGCACTCCCTCAGTACTGACCCTCCGACAGTGCAGCGCTCCCTCAGTACTGACCCGTCGACAGTGCCACACTCCCTCAGCGCTGACTCTCTGACAGTGCAGCACTCCCTCAGTACTGACCCTCTGAGAGTGCAGCACTCCCTCAGCGCTGTCTGTCTGATAGTGCAGCACTCCCTCAGCACTGACCCTCCGACAGTGCAGCACTCCCTCAGCACTGACCCTCTGACAGTGCAGCACTCCCTCAGTACTGACCCTCTGACAGTGCAGCACTCACTCAGCACTGACCCTCCGACAGTGCCACACTCTCAGTACTGATGCTCCGACAGTGCAGTTGTCTCCGAGTACTCACCCTCAGACAGTACAGCATTTCCTCAGTACTGACCCTCCAACAGTGCATTGCTCCCTCAGTACTGACCCTCAGACAATGCGGCTCTCCCTCAGTACTGACACTCCGACAGTACAGCACTCCCTCGGTACTGATCCTGCGACAATGCAGTTGTCTCCCAGTACTCACCCTCAGACAGTACCCCACTTTCTCAGTACTGACCCTTCGACAGTGCAGCACTCTTTCAGTACTGACCCTCCGACAGTGCAGCATTCCTTCAGCAATGACCCTCTGACGGTGCAGCACTCCCTCATTACTGACCCTCCAACAGTGCAGCGATCCCTCAGCATTGACACTCCAACAATGCAGCACTCCCTCAGTACTGATCCTCCGACAGTGCAGCACACCCTCTGTACTGACCCTCCGACAGTGCAGCACTCCCTCAGTTCTAACCCACTGACAGTGCAGCTCACCCTCAGTACTGACCCTCTGACAGTGCAGCACTCCCTCAGTACTTACCCTCCGACAATGTGGCAATCCCTCGGCACTGACCCTCCCACAGTGCAGCGCTCCCACAGTACTGACCCTTTGACAGTGCAGCGCTCCATCAGTGTTGATGCTCGGACAGTGCAGTGCTCCTTCGCTTCTGACCCTCCGACAGTGCAGCAGTCCCTCAGTTCTGACCCTCTGACCGTGCAGCGCTCCCTCAGCACTGACCCATTGAGAGTGCAGCATCCCCTCAATGCTTACTGAGAGTACAGCACTCCCTCTGTACTAACCCTCGACAGTGTTGCACTCCCTCCGGACTGACTGTCCGACAGTACAGCACTCCCTCAGTACTGACCATCTGACAGTGCGGCCCTCCTTTAGTAATGACCCTCCAACAGTGCAGCACCACCTCAATACTGACTGTCTGAGAGTGCAGCACTCCCTCTGCACTGACCCTCTGACAGTGCAGCACTCCCTCAGTACTGACCCTCTGACAGTGCAGCACTCCCTCAGTACTGACCCTCTGACAGTGCAGCACTCCCTCAGTACTGACCCTCTGACAGTGCAGCACTCCCTCAGTACTGACCCTCTGACAGTGCAGAACTCCCTCAGCACTGACCCTCCAACAATGCAGTATTCCCTCAGTACTGACCCTCTGACAATGCAGTACTCCCTCAGTACTGACCCTCTGACAGTGCAGCACTCCCTCAGTACTGACCCACTGACCGTGCAGCAATCCCTCAGTGCTAACCTTCGACAGTGCAGCACTCCCTCAGTTCTCACCCTCTGACAGTGCAGCACTCCCTCAGTTCTGACCCTCTGACAGTGCAGCACTCCCTCAGTTCTGACCCTCTGACAGTGCAGCACTCCCTCAGCACTGACCCTCAACAGTGCAGCACTCCCTCAGTACTGACCCTCTGACAGTGCGGCACTCCCTCATTTCTGACCCTCCGACAGTACCGCACTCCCTCAGTACTGAACCTTGACAGTGCTGCACTCCCTCAGGACTGACCCTCCGACCGTGCAGCACTCTCTGAGTACTGACCCTCTGATGGTGCAGCACTCCCTTCTACTGACCCTCTGACAGTGCAGCAGTCCCTCAGTACTGTCCCTCCGACAGTGCAGCGATCCCTCAGCATTGACACTCCGACAATGCAGCACTCCCTCAGTACTGACCCTCCGACAGTGCAGCACTCCCTCAGTACTGAGCCTCTGACAGTGCAGCACTCCCTCAGTTCTAACCCTCTGACAGTGCAGCTCACCCTCAGTACTGACCCTCTGACAGTGCAGCACTCCCTCAGTACTTACCCTCCGACAATGTGGCAGTCCCTCGGCACTGATCCTCCCACAGTGCAGCGCTCCCTCAGTACTGACCCTCCGACAGTGCAGCACTCCCTCAGTACTGAGCCTCCGACAGTGCAGCACTCCCTCAGTTCTAACCCTCTGACAGTGCAGCTCACCCTCAGTACTGACCCTCTGACAGTGCAGCACTTCCTCAGTACTTACCTTCCGACAATGTGGCAGTCCCTCGGCACTGACCCTCCCACAGTGCAGCGCACCCACAGTACTGACCCTTTGACAGTGCAGCGCTCCATCAGTGTTGATGCTTGGACAGTGCAGTGCTCCTTCGCTTCTGACCCTCCGACAGTGCAGCAGTCCCTCAGTTCTGACCCTCTGACCGTGCAGCGCTCCCTCAGCACTGACCCGTTGAGAGTGCAGCATCCCCTCAATGCTTACTGAGAGTGCAGCACTCCCTCTGTACTAACCCTCGACAGTGTTGCACTCCCTCCGGACTGACTGTCCGACAGTACAGCACTCCCTCAGTACTGACCATCTGACAGTGCGGCCCTCCTTTAATAATGACCCTCCAACAGTGCAGCACCACCTCAATACTGACTGTCTGAGAGTGCAGCACTCCCTCTGCACTGACTCTCTGACAGTGCAGCACTCCCTCAATACTGACCCTCTGACAGTGCAGCACTCCCTCAGTACTGACCCTCTGACAGTGCAGCACTCCCTCAGTACTGACCCTCTGACAGTGCAGAACTTCCTCAGCACTGACCCTCCAACAATGCAGTACTCCCTCAGTACTGACCCTCTGACAGTGCAGCACTCCCTCAGTACTGACCCACTGACAGTGCAGCAATCCCTCAGTGCTAACCTTCGACAGTGCAGCACTCCCTCAGTTCTCACCCTCTGACAGTGCAGCACTCCCTCAGTTCTGACCCTCTGACAGTGCGGCACTCCCTCATTTCTGACCCTCCGACAGTGCAGCACTCCCTCAGTACTGACCCTCTGACAGTGCAGCACTCTCTGAGTACTGACCCTCTGATGGTGCAGCACTCCCTTCTACTGACCCTCTGACAGTGCAGCACTCTCTGAGTACTGACCCTCTGATGGTGCGGCACTCCCTTCTACTGACCCTCTGACAGTGCAGTATTTCCTCAGTACTGTCCCTCCGACAGTGCAGCACTCCCTCAAAACTGACCCTCTGACAGTGCAGCACTCCCTCAGTACTGACCCTCTGACAGTGCAGCACTCCCTCAGTACTGACCCTCTGACAGTGCAGCACTCCCTCAGTACTGACCCTCTGACAGTGCAGCACTCCCTCAGTACTGACCCTCCGACAGTGCGGCACTCCCTCAGTACTGACCCTCTGACAGTACGGCACTCCCTCAGTACTGACCCTCTGACAGTGCAGCACTCCCTCAGTACTGACCCTCTGACAGTGCAGCACTCCCTCAGTACTGACCCTCTGTCAGTACGGCACTCCCTCAGTACTGACCCTCTGACAGTGCGGCACTCCCTCAGTACTGACCCTCCGACAATGTGGCAGTCCCTCGGCACTGATCCTCCCACAGTGCA
>NW_024470665.1:2664954-2682844 GCF_017639515.1 Carcharodon carcharias | reverse complement strand
GGGCTGGAGGTGGTTACAGGGATAGGGAGGGTTGTAGGGGCTGGAGGAGGTTACAGAGATGGGGAGGGTTGTAGGGGCTGGAGGAGTTTGCAGAGATAGGGAGTGTTGTAGGGGCTGGAGGAGGTTACAGAGATAGGGAGGGTTGTAGAGGCTGGAGGAGGTTACAGAGATAGGGAGGGTTGTAGTGGGCTGGAGGAGGTTACAGAGATAGGGAGGGTTTTAGGGGCTGGAGGAGTTTACAGAGGCAGGGAGGGTTGTAGGGACTGGAGGAGGTTACTGAAATAGGGAGGGTTGTCGGGTCTGGAGGAGGTTACAGAGATAGTGAAGGTTGCAGGGGCTGGAGGAGGCTACAGAGATAGGGAGGGGTGTAGAGGCTGGAGGATGTTACAGAGATAGGGAGTGTTGTAGGGGCTGGAGGAGGTTACAGAGATAGGGAGGGTTGTATGGGCTTCAGGAGGTTACAGAGATAAGGAGCTGTGTAGTGGCTGGAGGAGGTTACAGAGATAGGGAGTGTTGTAGGGGCTGGAGGAGGTTACAGAGATAAGGAGGGTTGTAGGGGCCGGAGGAGGTTCCAGAGATAGGGAGGGTTGGAGGGGCTGGAGGGGGTTACAGAGATAGGGAGTGTTGTAGGGACTGGAGGAGGTTACAGCGATAGGGAGGGGTGTAGGGGCTGGAGGAGGTTACAGAGATAGGGATTGTTGTAGGGTCTGGAGGAGGTTACAGAGATAGGGAGGGCTGTAGGGTCTGCATGAGGTTTCAGAGATAGGGAGGTTTGTAGGGACTGGAGGAGGTTACAGATATAGGGAGGGTTGTAGGGGCTGGAGGAGTTTACAGACATAGGGAGGGTTGTAGGGGCTGGAGGAGGTTACAGAGATAGGGAGGGTTGTAGAGGCTGGAGGAGGTTACAGAGATAGGGAGGGTTGTATGGGCTTGACGAGGTTACAGAGATAGGGAGGGCTGTAGGGGCTGGAGGAGGTTACAGACGTAGGGAGGGTTGTAGGGGCTGGAGGAGTTTACAGAGATGGGGAGGGCTGTAGAGGCTGGAGGAGGTTACAGAGATAGGGAGAGTTGTCGGGGCTGGAGGAGGTTACAGAGATAGGGAGGGTTGTCGGGGCTGGTGGAGGTTACAGAGATAGGGAGGGTTGTAGGGGCTGGTGGAGGTTACAGAAATAGGGAGGGCTGTCGGGGCTGGAGGAGGTTACAGAGATAGGGAGGGCTGTCGGGGCTGGAGGAGGTTACAGAGATAGGGAGAGTTGTCGGGGCTGGAGGAGGTTACAAAGATAGGGAGGGGTGTAGGGGCTGGTGGAGGTTACAGAAATAGGGAGGGCTGTCGGGGCTGGAGGAGGTTACAGAGATAGGGAGTGTTGTAGGGACTGGAGGAGGTTACAGCGATAGGGAGGGGTGTAGGGGCTGGAGGAGGTTACAGAGATAGGGATTGTTGTAGGGTCTGGAGGAGGTTACAGAGATAGGGAGGGTTGTAGGGGCTGGTGGAGGTTACAGAGATAGGGAGGGCTGTCGGGGCTGGAGGAGGTTACAGAGATATGGAGGGCTGTTGCGGCTGGAGGAGGTTACAGAGATATGGAGGGTTGTATGGGCTTGAGGAGGTTACAGAGATAAGGAGCTGTGTAGTGGCTGGAGGAGGTTACAGAGATAAGGAGGGTTGTAGGGGCCGGAGGAGGTTCCAGAGATAGGGAGGGTTGGAGGGGCTGGAGGGGGTTACAGAGATAGGGAGGGTTGTAGGGGCTGGTGGAGGTTACAGAGATAAGGAGGGTTGTAGGGGCCGGAGGAGGTTCCAGAGATAGGGAGGGCTGTCGGGGCTGGAGGAGGTTACAGAGATATGGAGGGCTGTTGCGGCTGGAGGAGGTTACAGAGATAGGGAGGGTGAGACAAGGGGGTGTTTGAAAACTGGGATGAGAATTTTAAAATCAAGACATTGCTTGACCTGGAGCCAGTGTTGGCTAGCGAGCACAGGGGGTGATGAGACTCGTTGCGAGTTAGGGGCACGGGGACAGCAGGGTTTTGGGTGACTGCGTGTTTAGGGAGGGGAGAATGGGTGAGGGCTGCCAGGAGTGCAGTGGAATTGTCCAGCCTGGGGCAAAGAAAGGAACGGTGAGGGTTCCAGCAGTGGATGAGCTGTGACAGGGTAATGTTACGGAGGTGGAAATCAGCAGTGTTAATATTGGCCGAAGTATGATGTTCGAAGATGATCTCGGGGGTCAGATGTAACACCAGGACTTGCAAACTGTCTGGTTTTAATCTCCGGCTTTTGCCAGGGAGACAGATGGAGTCAGCGAGCAGTCGAGTTTGGATCTGCTTTGTCCTGGATGGTGTCGAGCTTCTTGGGTGTTGTGGGAGCTGCACTCACCCAGGCAAGTGGGGAGTGTCCCATCACGCTCCTGACTTGTGCCTTGTAGATGGTGGACAGGCTTTTGGGGAGTCAGGAGATGAGTTACTCGCCGCAGGATTCCCAGCCTCTGACCTTCTGCTATATTTTCAGCTACCCTGATGCTCTGTAGCTGCAGCAGCGAGTGTGAACGTGGACAGTGAGTCGCTGAGACCGAGGGGATTAGGAACGAGTCCGGGATCTGATCGGTTGAGCCGGCCGTACGGCAGTCAAGTTAGTTAAACACCATTTCCCCTTTAGAAATCCATGCTGGCTCTTCCTAATCAACCCGTATTTTTCTACGTGACTATTAATCCTATCCCGAATAGTTGTTTCCAGAATCTTGCCCACCACTGAAGTTAAACTGACTGGGTCTGCAATTGCTGGGCTTATCCTTACAGCCTTTTTTTGAAGAAGGGCACAATGTTTGCAACTCTCCAGTCCTCCGGCCACCACCCCCAAGTCTAGGGAAAGACTGAAAGATTACAGCCAGCGCCCCTGCAATTTCTAACCTCACTCCCTTCAACATCCTTGGACGCATCTCATCCGGTCCAGGTGCCTTGTCAACTTTAAGTACCGAGCAGTCTATTCAACACTTCCTCCTTATCAATTTGGAAACCCTTCTCGTTTCTTCATCTGTCACCGTGGCCTGGCTAGCATGTTCCTCCTGGGTAAAGATGGATGCAAAGTCTTCATTTAATACCTCAGCCATGACCCCTTCACCCATGTGTAAGTTCCCCTTTAGGTCCCTAATTGACCCTGCTCCTCCCTTGACCACCCTTTTACTATATATATGCCTTTATGTTGGCTGCCAGTCTTTTCTCACGATCCCCCTTCGCTTCTCCAATATGCATTTTCACCTCCCCTCTGAGCCTTCTGTATTCCTCTTGGTTCTCAATTGTATTTGCTACCTGACACCTGTCATAAGCGCACCTTTTGTTCTTTACCTTCATTTCAATCTCCTTTTTCATCCAGGGAGCTCTGGATGTGTTTGCCCTACCTTTCCCTTTCCATGGGACATACCTTGACTGTGCCCGAACCAATTCTTTTTTGAAGGTTAGCCCGATGTTCAGCTGCCGTTTTTCAGCCACACCAATCTTTCCTGTCTCTCTGCTCCGTTCTTGCCCCATCAACGTTGGCTCTTGTCCAGTTAGCTATCCCGACTCTGGGTTGCCAATCGTCCTTTCCTATCATCACCCTAAAACGTACAATACAATGATCGGTGTCTCCTAAATTTTCCCCCACTGACATGTGATCTACTTGGCCCACCTCATTTCCAAGAACCAGGTCCAATAGTGCATCTTCCCTTAAAAGCAAAATACTGCGGATGCTGGAAATCCAGAGCAAACACAAAAGTAAAATTCCTGCTGAGTTTTTCCAGGTATTTCTGTTTAAGTGCATCTTTTCTTGTTGGATTGGACACATACTGCTGTAGAAAATTCTCCTGAACACAATCTAGGAACTTTTTCACCTCCTGCCCTTTACACTACCAGTGTCCCAATCTGCATTCGGGTAATTAAAGCCCCCCATTATAACTACTCTATAATGCCTGCATCTCTCTGTGATTTCCCTGTAGATTTGTTCCTCTACATCCTTCTCACTAGTTGGTGGTCTATAGACTACATCGAGCAATGCAATTGCACCCTTTTTGTTCCTTAGCTCTGGCTAAATAGATTCTGCCCTTGAACCCTCTGGGACACCCTCTCTCCAGCACTGCAATACTCTCCTTAACCAATACCACCACCCCTCTTCCTTTCCTTCCTTTCCCATCTCTTCTGAACACCTTGTACCTGGGAATGTTTAACACCCAGTTCTGCCCTTCCTTGAGCCGGGTCTCTGTTATCCCCACAACATCACATTTCCACATGGCAATCTGCGACTGTCACTCCCCAGTCTTATTCACTATACTCCGTGCATTCACTTACAAGTAGAGTAACCCTGATTTAGATTTTGTCACTTTCTCCCTCACCCCAACTTTACCTATTAACTTACTATTCTCTACACTCGTGCTATCTGTCCCTCCCAGTATTTTGTGCAGCCTGTCATATTTTCTCTAGGTTCCCACACGCCTGCCGAGTTAGTTTAAAGCCCTCCCAACAGTATTAGCAAAACGTGTAACAGGCTCAAGGGGGCTGAATGGCCTCCTCCTGTTCCTGTGTAACAGGCTCGAGGGGGCTGAGTGGACCTCCCCCTGTTTCCATGACAGCTGATAAAGCATTTCTGCTTTGTGGCACAACTCCAATTATCATACACGTTATATACATTAATACTTTGGACTCAGTTGATTTATTTTCTTTCCTTCATCTTTTCTTGTGTTGGTTGTGGCTCTGTGTCTCTTTCTCTTTGTCCCTCACTCTCTCTCTCACTGTCTGGTCGGTCTCTCTCTGTCACCTTTTCTCTCTCTTTCTCACTTTCTCTCACTCGCTGTCATTTTCTCTCACTCACTTTCAGTCTCTCTCACTTCTCTCTCTCACTCTCTTTCTCTCTGTCTGTCTGTCTCTCTCCCTCTCTGGCTCCCTTTCTTTGGCTCTCTCTCACTGTCTCCCTCTCTGTCTCTCTGTCTGTCTGTCTGTCACTTTCTCCCTCTCACTCAGAGTCTCTCTCTTCATTCTCTCTCTCTCTCACCTCTTCCAAATCTGAGTCACAAGGTCATAAGTTCAAGACTCCAGTCCAAAGGCCAGAGCTCCATTACCCAGGCCAACAATACCAGGTGAGTACTGAGGGAGTGCTGCACTGTCGGTGGGTCAGTACTGAGGGAGTGCTGTACTGAGGGAGTGCTGCACTGTCGGTGGGTCAGTACTGAGGGAGTGCTGCACTGTCGGAGATCAGTACTGAGGGAGTGCTGCACTGTCGGTGGGTCAGTACTGAGGGAGTGCTGTACTGAGGGAGTGCTGCACTGTCGGTGGGTCAGTACTGAGGGAGTGCTGTACTGAGGGAGTGCTGCACTGTCGGTGGGTCAGTACTGAGGGAGTGCTGTACTGAGGCAGTGCTGCACTGTCAGATGGTCAGTACTGAGGGAGTGCTGCACTGTCGGAGGGTCAGTACTGAGGGAGTGCTGCACTGTCGGAGGGTCAGTACTGAGGGAGTGCTGTACTGAGGCAGTGCTGCACTGTCGGTGGGTCAGTACTGAGGGAGTGCTGTACTGAGGCAGTGCTGCACTGTCGGTGGGTCAGTACTGAGGGAGTGCTGCACTGTCGGTGGGTCAGTACTGAGGGAGTGCTGCACTGTCGGAGGGTCAGTACTGAGGGAGTGCTGTACTGAGGCAGTGCTGCACTGTCGGTGGGTCAGTACTGAGGGAGTGCTGTACTGAGGCAGTGCTGCACTGTCGGTGGGTCAGTACTGAGGGAGTGCTGTACTGAGGCAGTGCTGCACTGTCGGATGGTCAGTACTGAGGGAGTGCTGCACTGTCGGAGGGTCAGTATCTAGAGAGCGCAGCACTGTCAGAGGGTCAGTACCTAGAGAGTGCAGCGCTGTCGGAGGGTCAGTACCTAGAGAGTGCAGCGCTGTCGGAGGGTCAGTACTGAGGGAGTGCTGCACTGTCAGAGGGTCAGTACCTAGAGAGCGCAGCACTGTCAGAGGGTCAGTACCTAGAGAGTGCAGCGCTGTCGGAGGGTCAGTACTGAGGGAGTGCTGCACTGTCGGAGGGTCAGTACTGAGGGAGCGCCGCACTGTCGGAGGGTCAGTATCTAGAGAGCGCAGCACTGTCAGAGGGTCAGTACCTAGAGAGTGCAGCACTGTCGGAGGGTCAGTACTGAGGGAGCGCCTCACTGTCGGAGGGTCAGTACTGAGGGAGCGCCGTACTGTCGGAGGGTCAGTACTGAGGGAGCGCCGTACTGTCGGAGGGTCAGTACTGAGGGAGCGCCGCACTGTCGGAGGGTCAGTACTGAGGGAGCGCCGCACTGTCGGAGGGTCAGTACTGAGGGAGCGCCGCACTGTCGGAGGGTCAGTACTGAGGGAGCGCCGCACTGTCGGAGGGTCAGTACTGAGGAAGCGGCGCACTGTCGGAGGGTCAGTACTGAGGGAGTGCCGTGCTGTCGGAAGGTCAGTACTGAGGGAGTGCCGTACTGTCGGAGGGTCAGTACTGAGGGAGTGCCGTACTGTCGGAGGGTCAGTACTGAGGGAGTGCCACACTGTCAGAGGGTCAGTACTTAGGGAGTGCCGCACTGTCAGAGGGTCAGTACTGAGGGAGTGCCGCACTGTCAGAGGGTCAGTACTGAGGGAGTGCTGCACTGTCGGAGGGTCAGTACTGAGGGAGTGCTGCGCTGTTGGAGGGTCAGTACTGAGGGAGCGCTGCACTGTTGGAGGGTCAGTACTGAGGGAATGCTGCACTGTTGGAGGGTCAGTACTGAGGGAGTGCTGTACTGTTGGAGGGTCAGTACTGAGGGAGTGCTGCACTGTCAGAGGGTCAGTACTGAGGGAGCGCTGCACTGTTGGAGGGTCAGTACTGAGGGAGTGCTGCACTGTCAGAGGGTCAGTACTGAGGGAGCGCTGCACTGTTGGAGGGTCAGTACTGAGGGAGTGCTGCACTGTCGGGTGGTCAGTACTGAGGGAGTGCTGCACTGTTGGAGGGTCAGTACTGAGGGAGTACTGCACTGTCGGAGGGTCAGTACTGAGGGAGTGCTGCACTGTCAGCGGGTCAGTACTGAGGGAGCGCTGCACTGTCAGCGGTGACATTTTTCAGATGAGACATTAAATCGTGAACCTTTTTGCCCTCTCAGGTGGATGGTAAAGGTTTAGCGGCCACTATGTAGATGAAGAGTACGCGATGGGTTGGGGTGGGTGGTGGTGGATTTCTCTCTGTTGTCCCGGGGCCAATATTTAGCCCTCAAAAGGAGCAGATGACCTGAGTCATTATCACATTGCTCTTTGTGGGAGCAATGTGTGCACAAATTCTACATTTCAGCAGTGACCCCACCTCACAAGTGGCGCCCCATTTGCTGCGAACACTTTGTCCCTTGTCCTTGTCGCCTTCCTCCAAGTTTTCTCCGTGCTCTGGTACCTGATGGGGTATGTGCTCCGACTCCTGCAGCTCCCCCCACCCACCGCATCCCACCACACTGCCAGCCCTCAGCTCTATCCAGTAACTCCGCACTGCAGACAGAACTTGGCTCTGTTATGTCTCTGGTGATTGAAGCCCTTCCCTGCTCTCTTTCTCCATGCGTGGTTACCAGCAGTCAGCTGATATCATCACACCCCTCCCTGTTCTGCCTGATAAATGAGACTTCAAAAGCACCAGGAACCAGATCCTGCGGTCCCAGCCCCACCCATCTCACTAACCGAACGTCACAGAAGCTGTCAAGTGAAACCAGACTCTCCTTCCTCTGTCACGTTCCTTCTCCTTGGAATTCCCTGGTTATCCGTGTTCTTCTCTCTAACCCCATCATTGTTTTTACATTTTGAATGTTACAGAAGTGACGGTGCTTTTCAATGTACCAGCATCTCACAACGTTAAAATATTCTGACTTTCAAAATGTGCATCGACAACATTCGCGTCGCCCTGCAACCACTCTCCCGAAGGTGCTGAATTTTACAACGGCTGGGAATCTGTTATTCTATATATAAACCACCCTGAACCCCTCGATTAGATTCCAGTCTGTAACTCACTCCCGGATATCTGTTATTCTATATATAAACCACCCCGAACCCCTCGATTAGATTCCCGTCTGTAAGTCACTCCCGGGTATCTGTAATTCTATATATAAAAAACCCTGAACCCCTCGATTAGATTCCTGTACGTAACTCACTCCCGGGTATCGGTTATTCTATATATAAACCATCCCAAACCTCTCGATTAGTTTCCAGTCTGTAACTCACTCCCGGGTATCTGTTATTCTATATATATATATATCCCCCGAACCCCTCGATTAGATTCCAGTCTGTAACTCAACCTCGGGTATCTGTTATTCTATATATATATATATCCCCCGAACCCCTCGATTAGATTCCAGTCTGTAACTCACTCCCGGGTATATGTTATTCTATATATAAACCACCCCGAACCCCTAGCTTAGATTCCAGTCTGTAACTCACTCCCGTTTTTCTGTTATTCTATATATAAACCACCCCGAACCCCTCGATTAGATTCCTGTATGTAACTCACTCCCGGGTATCGGTTATTCTATATATAAACCATCCCAAACCTCTCGATTAGTTTCCAGTCTGTAACTCACTCCCGGGTATCTGTTATTCTATATATATATATATCCCCGAACCCCTCGATTAGATTCCAGTCTGTAACTCACTCCCGGGTATATGTTATTCTATATATAAACCACCCCGAACCCCTAGCTTAGATTCCAGTCTGTAACTCACTCCCGTTTTTCTGTTATTCTATATATAAACCACCCCGAACCCCTCAATTAGATTCCATTCTGTAACTCACTCCCGGGTATCTGTTACTCTATATATAAACCCCACCGAACCCCTCGATTAGATTCCAGCCTGTAACTCACTCCCGGGTATCTGTTATTCTATATATAAACTCCACCGAACCCCTCGATTAGATTCCAGCCTGTAACTCGCTCCTGGTTATCTGTTATTCTATATATAAACCACCCTGAACCCCGCGATCATGTTCCAGTCCCTAACTCCCTCCTGGGTATCTGTTATTGTACATTTAGAATAATAATTAAACCCATGCGATTAATGGGACTGTGGATATGAGATTGGTTAAGCGACAGAAAGCAGAGTTTTGTGATAAACACTTGTTTCCCAGACCAGAGTGAGGTGTGCTGTTGTGTTCCCCAGCGGTCAGTCTGATATATGTGCTCTTTCCGATATATATGAATGAGCTGGACTCGGGCTTAATTTCAAAGCTTGCGCTTGCTTCCAGACTCATGAATGTATTTAACAGTGAGTAGGAGAGTCGCAGTGTCACCAAGGTCAGAGATTGATGAGGGAGGTGACATGTGGCAGAGAATTATGAAGTGATATATTTGGGAAGGGTGAAAGAGGAGAGGCGAAGAAATGAGATGGTTTCATTGGTCAGGGGCTGTAGGGACTGGAGTTCCGGTGGTGGCACCTACGCAACCTCTAGGAGCTGACAGAACCTTTGATAAAATTGTTTCAAGAAAACAAGGATTCCCGCTGGTCAGCCGTGGGATTTACAAAATCACTGCTGTCTTCCGTTCTGTGTCTGCCTGTGTCTCTCTCTCTGCCGCTGTCTCTGTCTGTTTGTTTCTTTCTGTGTCTGTCTGTCAGTCTGTTTCTGCTTGTGTCTCTATGTCTGTCTAAGTGTCATTCTATCTGTGTCTGTCTGGGACTCTGAGAGTCTGTGTCTGTCTCTCTGTCTGCCTGTTTCTCTGTGACTGTCTCTGTGTCTGTCTGTGTCTGTCTCTTTGTCTGTCTGCCTTTGTGTCATTCTCTCTGCGTCTGTTTGTGTCTCTGTGACTAGTTTTGTGTCTGTCTCTCTGTGTCTCTGAGTCTGGCTCTGTATATGTTCCTGTGTCTGTGTCTGTGGATCTGTCTCTTAGTGTGTCTATTTCTCTGCATCTGTCCCTGGGTGTCTGTCCCTGGGTGTTGTTCTCTCTCTTGCCTGTGTGTGGTTCTCTCTCCATCTGCCTTGTGCCTGTCCCTCTGTGCCTGCCTGTGTGTCTGTCTCTGTGTGCTTGTGTCTCTGAGCCTCTGTCTCTTTGTGCAGTTGTCTCTCTGGGTGTCCGCCTGTGCGCTTGGCCCTCTGTGCATTGGGCCCTCTGTGCGCCTGTTACTCTGTCCACCTGTCTCTCTGCGTGCATGTGCCTCTGGGCACCTACCTCTCTGGGCATCTGTCTCTCTGTGTGTGCCTGTCTCTCTATACATTTGTTTCTGGGTGCCTGTCTCTCTGGGTGCCTGTCTGTCTGTGTGCCTGTCTGTCTGTGTGCCTGTTTGTCTGGGTGTCTGTTTGTCTGGGTGTCTGCCTTCTTGGGTGTCTGCCGCTTTGTGTGTCTGCTTCACTGGCTTTCTGTCTCTTTTCGGGCGCCTGTCCCTCTGGGCGCCTGTGCCTCTGGGCGCCTGTCTCTCTGGGCGCCTAACCCTCTGGGCACCCCTGTGTGTCAAGGTGTATCGTTTTGCACCTTGACTGACACGAGTCTCGACGATGCTCTCCCCTGCCTACGGCCCCGAACAGACGTTGGAGCAGAGGCTGATCGCTGCGTGTAAGCACCGAGCCCTTGGTCAGTGGGGTGGAGGTCAGACTGGCGCCTGCCACAGCCGTTAGAAGGGGATGATTTGAAAGCAACGCTCCTAATGGGGCAGCAGAACGTGCAGGAGATGGGAAGATAAGGCTGGCCCAGGATGGGGAGAGGCAGGAAGCACTGCTGTTACTATGCAGGGTTGAGAGCATAAATAGGCAAGGACTCGAAGCACAGCCCCACACACACTGTCATTTTAAGGAAAGGCAATTTCCACTTGTTACGATCTCCTATCAGAATAACAGCTTGCGAGAGCAGAGAGCGACAGGATGAAACTCCAACTGTGCATCTGCAGCTGCCTCCTGTTACTGGGCGGTGCCAGAGCAGGTAAGATCACTCTCACAGCGTTGCTGGAACAGAAGGGACTTTGTTGGAATTAATCAACTGGGAATCTGTAACGCCGCTCGATAAAATTTACTGAAAATAATCCAAGTGTCGAATGGGACACTGCCCTTTCGCTCGGTGGGTGGAGGGGACTAGAATACAAGGGGGTAGAAGTCGTGCTTCATCTGTACAAAGCACTGGTTAGACCGCACCTGGAGTCACTGCGAACGGTTCTGGGACCCGCACCTTAGGAAGGATGTACTGACCTCAGAGTGAGACACAGAGACACGGAGAGAGAGACACAGAGAGAGAGAGACACAGAGAGAGAGAGACACAGAGAGAGAGACACAGAGAGAGAGACACAGAGAGAGAGAGACACAGAGAGAGAGAGACACAGAGAGAGAGAGACACAGAGAGAGAGACACAGAGAGAGAGACACAGAGAGAGAGACACAGAGAGAGACACAGAGAGAGAGAGAGACACAGAGAGAGAGAGAGACACAGAGAGAGAGAGAGACACAGAAAGAGAGAGACACAGAAAGAGAGAGACACAGAAAGAGAGAGACACAGAGAAACACAGAGAGCAAGACACAGAGAGAGACACAGAGAGAGAGACACAGAGACACAGAGAGAGAGACACAGAGACAGAGAGAGAGAGACACAGAGACAGAGAGAGAGAGACACAGAGACAGAGAGAGAGAGACAGAGACACAGAGAGAGAGAGAGAGACACAGAAAGAGAGAGACACAGAGAGAGACACAGAGAGAGAGAGACACATAGAGAGAGAGACACATAGAGAGACACATAGAGAGAGACAGAGAGAGAGACACAGAGAGAGAGAGAGACGCACAGACACAGAGAGAGAGAGAGACACAGAAAGAGAGACACAGAAAGAGAGACAGAGACACAGAGAGACAGAGAGAGAGAGAGAGAGAGACATAGACACAGAGAGAGAGAGAGACATACACACAGAGAGAGAGAGAGACACGGACACAGAGAGAGAGAGAGAGACACAGAGAGAGAGACACGGACACAGAGAGAGAGACACGGACACAGAGAGAGAGAGACACAGAAAGAGAGAGACACAGAAAGAGAGACAGAGACACAGAGAGAGAGAGACACACAGAGAGACAGAGACGGAGAGAGAGAGAGATTGAGAGAGAGAGAGAGAGAGTGCGGTGTCGATTTACCAGAATGAGACCGGGATTCCAAGGGTTAAACTATGAGGAGAGATTAAACACAAACTAGGCTCGGATCCCCTGGAATTTACAAGGTTCCGGGGGGATTTGATTAAAGTTTTGAAGATATTAAGGGGAACAGATAAGGGTCGATGGAGAGAAAGTATTTCGGCTGGTTGGAAGGAGGAGGTTTGGTGTTGAGGACAAAGGGGAAGAGCCTTAACATGGGGAGAGAAGTTAGGAAAGCTGTTTACACAGAAAGAGTGGTGGAACGTGGAACTCTCTCCCACAAAAAGTAGATGCTGGTGGGGGGAGCAGGTGTCAGTGAATCATTTTCAATCTGGGATTGATAGGTTTTTACTAGACAAGGGGATTGAGGGATTCAGGAAGAGTGATCAATGTACCTAGGGTACAGGTCAGACATGATCTTATTGGATAGTGGTGCAGGTTGAATGGGCTCCTCCTGTTCCTGTGTAACAGGCTCCAGGGGGCTGAATGGGCCTCCTCCTGTTCCTGTGTAACAGGCTCGAGGGGGCTGGTTGTCTCCCTCTGGCTCATGTGTTCCTCTGTTGCGACTCTATCAGTGCTGCAGTCTCCGCTGATCCTAAGCGGGTATCACGCCCTCAGTTTTGAGTCAGAAGGTTTTGAGTTCAAATCCCACTCCAGACACTTGAGCCCCATAATCCAGGCCAGCACTCCCTCCACCATTACTAAGGGCATGCTGCACTGTCGGAGGGTCAGTACTGAGGGAGTGCTGCACTGTCGGAGGGTCAGTACTGAGGGAGTGCTGCACTGTCGGAGGGTCAGTACTGAGGGAGTGCTGTACTGTTGGAGGGTCAGTACTGAGGGAGTGCTGCACTGTCAGAGGGTCAGTACTGAGGGAGTGCTGCACTGTCAGAGGGTCAGTACTGAGGGAGTGCTGCACTGTCGGAGGGTCAGTACTGAGGGAGTGCCGCACTGTCGTAGGGTTAGTACTGAGGGAGTGCTGCACTGTCAGATGGTCAGTCTTCAGGGTGTGCTGCACTGTCGGAGGGTTAGTACTGAGGGAGTGCTGCACTGTCAGAGGGTCAGTACTGAGGGAGTGCCGCACTGTCGGAGGGTCAGTACTGAGGGAGTGCCGCACTGTCGGAGGGTCATTACTGAGGGAGCACTGACTGTCGGAGGGTCAGAACTGAGGGAGTGCTGCACTGTCGGAGGGTCAGCACTGAGGGAGTGCTGCACTGTCGGAGGGTCATTACTGAGGGAGCACTGACTGTCGGAGGGTCAGAACTGAGGGAGTGCCGCACTGTCGTAGGGTTAGTACTGAGGGAGTGCCGCACTGTCGGATGGTCAGTCTTCAGGGAGTGCTGCGCTGTCGAAGGGTCAGTACTGAGGGAGTGCTGCACTGTTGCGGAGTCAGTACTGAGGGAGTGTTGCACTGTTGGAGTGTCAGTACTGAGGGAGTGCTGCACTGTCGGAGGTGCTGTGTTTCAGATAAGACATTAAACAGCGGCCCCCATCTGCCCTCTTGGGCGGGTGTGAAAGATCCCACGGCCAACATTTGGGAGAAGAGCCGGGGGGGCAGGGGGGGAGTTCTCCCAGGTGTCCCTGGGGCCAATATTACAAGCGTCAGTACACTTCAATAAGTATTGTCTAGAGCACTTTCAGATGCCCTACGGTTGAGACAGGTGCTATAGAAATGCAGGCCGTTTATTTGATTCATCTCTGGTGAGCATCAGGAACAGGATCAGGAGGAGGCCCTTCGGCCCCTCGAGCCTGCTCCCCCATTCAATCCGATAGCGGCTGACCTTTCACCTCAACTCCGCTCTCCCGCAACCCCCCTCCCTCAGTGCCCAAAAAAACCCATCGACCTCAGCCTAGAGTATACTCAATGTCGGAGCATCCTGGTTGGGTTGGGGGGTTGGGGGGGGCGGGGGGGGTAGAATTTCAAAGCTTCACAACCCCCCACCCCGCCCCCCCCCCACTCCAGTCCCAGACTCTGCAGCCGGGGTAGGGTTAGGGGTAGGGGGTGAGGGGTGAAGCGAGCGGGGAGGGGAAACAGCCTCTCGGCATCGAGCCTCTCTGAGAATTTTACGCGCTCCGAAGAGATCACCTCTCGTTGTCCTCACCTCTCTCTCTCCTCACCCTCGCCTGTCCCTTACCACCCTCTTTCAAGGCAGCGCTCAGATATACCTTGGCGCCAGAGTGGTTGAGAGGAGGGATAGGTGCGCGAATTCGCGCCAGTTATCCCAGAGAATGCGGAGCAGGAACCAGCCACACCAATAGCCGGACACCTGCCCTCAGGAGCCCATCTCCTGTCTTACCGACACCGGCACGGACTTAGCCCGATTCCCGGCTCCCCCTGTAAAAGGCGTCCCCGATAGTCTGGGAATCCCGGACAGTGGACGCTTTAATCCGTTTGGATTCCCCACCCCCTGACCTGACACCCAGGCTGGAATCGATTCATTTGGTTCATCCCAAACTGCTGTGTATTTCCGGGTGGCAGACGTTTGTTTCCCCTCTGTCCAGGGTGGAGGGGTGGGAGTGGTGCGGAAAGAGATTAGGAGTGAAAGCTCTCTGCCAGCTGAGCTATTTTTAACCCACTCATTCTCCTGCCAGCTGCTCAGGGATGTTCCCTCGGTCGACACAATGATTTTTATCTCTTTGTTAAAGAGCCCTTTTAGAGAGGGAGTCTCTCTCTCTCTCCATCAGGGACCCCTCTTAAAGGGGGAGTGTCTCCGTCAGGGACCCCTCTTAAAGAGGGAGTGTCTCCATCAGGGACCCCTCTTAAAGAGGGAGTCTCTCCGTCAGGGACCCCTCTTAAAGAGGGAGTCTCTCCGTCAGGGACCCCTCTTAAAGAGGGAGTCTCTCCTTCAGGGACCCTTCTTAAAGAGGGAGTGTCTCCGTCAGGGACCCCTCTTAAAGAGGGTGTGTCTCCGTCAGGGACCCTGTTTAAAGAGGGAGTCTCTCCGTCAGGGACCCTGTTTAAAGAGGGAGTCTCTCCGTCAGGGACCCTGTTTAAAGAGGGAGTCTCTCACTCAGGGACCCTGTTTAAAGAGGCAGTCTCTCAGAGACCCCTTTTAAAGAGGCATTCTCTACGTCAGGGACCCTGTTTAAAGAGGGAGTCTCTCCATCAGGGACCCTGTTTAAAGAGGGAGTCTCTCACTCAGGGACCCTGTTTAAAGAGGGAGTCTCTCCGTCAGGAACCCCGTTTAAAGAGGAGGACTCTATGTCAGGGACCCTGTTTAAAGAGGAGGACTCTATGTCAGGGACCCTGTTTAAAGAGGGAGTCTCTCCGTCAGGGATCCTGTTTAAAGAGGGAGTCCCTCCTTCAGGGACCCTGTTTAAAGAGGGAGTCTCTCCGTCAGGGACCCTGTTTAAAGAGGGAGACCCTCCTTCAGGGACCCTGTTTAAAGAGGGAGTCTCTCCGTCAGGGACCCTGTTTAAAGAGGGAGTCCCTCCTTCAGGGACCCCGTTTAAAGAGGGAGTCTCTCCCTCAGGGACGCCTTTTAAAGAGGCATTCTCTACGTCAGGGACCCTGTTTAAAGAGGGAGTCTCTCCATCAGGGACCCTGTTTAAAGAGGGAGTCTCTCCATCAGGGACCCTGTTTAAAGAGGGAGTCTCTCCATCAGGGACCCTGTTTAAAGAGGGGGTCTCTCACTCAGGGACCCTGTTTAAAGAGGAGGACTCTATGTCAGGGACCCTTTTTAAAGAGGGAGTCTCTCCGTCAGGGACCCTGTTTAAAGAGGAAGTCTCTCCGTCAGGGACCCTGTTTAAAGAGGAGGACTCTATGTCAGGGACCCTGTTTAAAGAGGGAGTCTCTCCGTCAGGGACCCTTATTAAAGAGGGTGTGTCTCCGTCAGGGACCCCTCTTAAAGAGGGTGTGTCTCCGTCAGGGACCCTGTTTAAAGAGGGAGTCTCTCCGTCAGGGACCCTATTTAAAGAGGGAGTCTCTCTGTCAGGGACCCTGTTTAAAGAGGGAGTCTCTCCGTCAGGGACCCTGTTTAAAGAGGGAGTCTCTCACTCAGGGACCCTGTTTAAAGAGGGAGTCTCTCCGTCAGGAACCCCGTTTAAAGAGGAGGACTCTATGTCAGGGACCCTGTTTAAAGAGGAGGACTCTATGTCAGGGACCCTGTTTAAAGAGGGAGTCTCTCCGTCAGGGATCCTGTTTAAAGAGGGAGTCCCTCCTTCAGGGACCCTGTTTAAAGAGGGAGTCTCTCCGTCAGGGACCCTGTTTAAAGAGGGAGACCCTCCTTCAGGGACCCTGTTTAAAGAGGGAGTCTCTCCGTCAGGGACCCTGTTTAAAGAGGGAGTCCCTCCTTCAGGGACCCTGTTTAAAGAGGGAGTCTCTCCCTCAGGGACGCCTTTTAAAGAGGCATTCTCTACGTCAGGGACCCTGTTTAAAGAGGGAGTCTCTCCATCAGGGACCCTGTTTAAAGAGGGAGTCTCTCCATCAGGGACCCTGTTTAAAGAGGGAGTCTCTCCATCAGGGACCCTGTTTAAAGAGGGGGTCTCTCACTCAGGGACCCTGTTTAAAGAGGAGGACTCTATGTCAGGGACCCTTTTTAAAGAGGGAGTCTCTCCGTCAGGGACCCTGTTTAAAGAGGAAGTCTCTCCGTCAGGGACCCTGTTTAAAGAGGAGGACTCTATGTCAGGGACCCTGTTTAAAGAGGGAGTCTCTCCGTCAGGGACCCTTATTAAAGAGGGTGTGTCTCCGTCAGGGACCCCTCTTAAAGAGGGTGTGTCTCCGTCAGGGACCCTGTTTAAAGAGGGAGTCTCTCCGTCAGGGACCCTGTTTAAAGAGGGAGTCTCTCTGTCAGGGACCCTGTTTAAAGAGGGAGTCTCTCCGTCAGGGACCCTGTTTAAAGAGGGAGTCTCTCACTCAGGGACCCTGTTTAAAGAGGCAGTCTCTCAGAGACCCCTTTTAAAGAGGCATTCTCTACGTCAGGGACCCTGTTTAAAGAGGGAGTCTCTCCATCAGGGACCCTGTTTAAAGAGGGAGTCTCTCACTCAGGGACCATGTTTAAAGAGGGAGTCTCTCCGTCAGGAACCCCGTTTAAAGAGGAGGACTCTATGTCAGGGACCATGTTTAAAGAGGAGGACTCTATGTCAGGGACCCTGTTTAAAGAGGGAGTCTCTCCGTCAGGGATCCTGTTTAAAGAGGGAGTCCCTCCTTCAGGGACCTTGTTTAAAGAGGGAGTCTCTCCGTCAGGGACCCTGTTTAAAGAGGGAGTCCCTCCTTCAGGGACCCTGTTTAAAGAGGGAGTCCCTCCTTCAGGGACCCTGTTTAAAGAGGGAGTCTCTCCGTCAGGGACCCTGTTTAAAGAGGGAGTCCCTCCTTCAGGGACCCCGTTTAAAGAGGGAGTCTCTCCCTCAGGGACGCCTTTTAAAGAGGCATTCTCTACGTCAGGGACCCTGTTTAAAGAGGGAGTCTCTCCATCAGGTACCCTGTTCAAAGAGGGAGTCTCTCCATCAGGGACCCTGTTTAAAGAGGGAGTCTCTCCGTCAGGGACCCTGTTTAAAGAGGAGGACTCTATGTCAGGGACCCTTTTTAAAGAGGGAGTCTCTCCGTCAGGGACCCTGTTTAAAGAGGGAGTCTCTCCGTCAGGGACCCTGTTTAAAGAGGAGGACTCCATGTCAGGGACACTGTTTAAAGAGGGAGTCTCTCCGTCAGGGACCCTTATTAAAGAGGGAGTCTCTCCATCAGGGACCCTGTTTAAAGAGGGAGTCTCTCCATCAGGGACCCTTTTTAAAGAGGGAGTCCCTCCTTCAGGGACCCTTATTAAAGAGGGAGTCTCTCCGTCAGGGACCCTTATTAAAGAGGGAGTCTCTCCATCAGGGACCCTGTTTAAAGAGGGA
>NW_024470665.1:2649954-2659954 GCF_017639515.1 Carcharodon carcharias | reverse complement strand
CTCACTCACTGACTCCCACTCACTGACTCCCACTCACTCACCCACTCACTCACAACCACTCACTCACTCCCACTCACTCACCCACTTACTCACACCCTCTCACTCACTCTCACTCACTCACTCACACACTGACTCCCACTCACTGACCCACTCACTCACTGACTCCCACTCACTGACTCACTCATTCACTCACTCCCACTCACTGACTCACTCACTCACTCCCACTCACTGACTCACTCGCTGACTCCCACTCACTCACTCCCACTCACTGACTCCCACTCACTCACTGACTCCCACTCACTGACTCCCACTCACTGACTCCCACTCACTGACTCACTCACTGACTCCCACTCACCCACTCCCACTCACTCACTCACTCCCACTCACTCACTCCCACTCACTCACTCACTCACTCCCACTCACTCACTCACTGACTCCCACTCACTCACCCACTCACTGACTCCCACTCACTCACTGACTCCCACTCACCCATTCCCACTCACTCCCACTGACTCACTCACTCACTCACTCCCGCTCACTCACTCCCACTCACTCACTCACTGACTCCCACTCACTCACTCCCACTCAGTCACTCACTGACTCCCAATCACTCACTCCCACTCACTCACACCCACTCACTCACACCCACTCACTCACACCCACTCACTCACACCCACTCACTCACACCCACTCACTCACACCCACTCACTCACTGACTCCCACTCACTGACTCCCACTCACTGACTCGCACTCACTCACTCCCACTCACTCACTCCCACTCACTCACTCCCACTCACTCACACCCACTCACTCACTCCCACTCACTCACTCCCACTCACTCACACCCACTCACTCACTCACTCACTCTCCCACTCACTCACTCCCACTTACTCACTCCCACTCACTCACTCACTCCCACTCACTGACTCCCAGTCACTCACCCACTCACTGACTCCCACTCACTAAGTCCCACTCACTGACACCCACTCACTCACTCCCACTCACTCACCCACTCACTCACTCTCACTCACACTCACTGACTCCCACTCACTCACTCCCACTCACACACCCACTCACTCACTCTCACTCACTCACTGACTCCCACTCACTCACTCCCACTCACTCACCCACTCACTCACAACCACTCACCCACTCCCACTCACTCACCCGCTCACTCACAACCACTCACTCACTCCCACTCACTCACCCACTTACTCACACCCACTTACTCACTCACTCACACACTGACTCCCACTCACTGACTCCCACTCACTCACTGACTCCCACTCACTCACTGACTCCCACTCGCTCACTCTCACTCACTCACTGACTCCCACACTCCCACTCACTGACTCCCACTTACTTACTCACTGACTCCAACTCACTCACTCACTGACTCACTCACTCATTCACTGACTCCCACTCACTCACTCACTCCTCACTCACTGACTCCCACTCACTGACTCACTCACTCACCTACTCCTCACTCACTGACTCCCACTCACTGACTCACTCACTCACTCTCACTCACTCCCACTCACTCACTCACTGACTCCCACTCACTCACTCACTGACTCCCACTCACTGACTCACTCACTCATTCACTGACTCCCACTCACTCACTCCTCACTCACACTCCCACTCACTGACTCACTCACTGACTCCCACTCACTCACTCCCACTCACTGACTCTCCCTCACTCACTGACTCCCCCTCACTCACTGACTCCCACTCTCTCACTCATCACTCACTCACTCCTCACTCACTGATTCCCACTCACTGACTCACTCAATCACTCACTCACTCACTGACTCACACTCACTGATTTACTGACTCACTCCCACTCACTCACTCACTCACTGACTCCCACTCACTCACTCCCATTCACTGACTCCCCCTCACTCACTGCCTCCCACTCTCTCACTCACTCACTCACTCCTCACTCACTGACTCCCACTCACTGACTGACTCACTCACCCACTGACTCCCAGTCACTCACTCCCACTCACTGACTCCCCCACACTCACTGCTCCCACTCACTGACTCACTCACTCACTCACTCACTCACTGACTCCCACACACTCAGTCTCACACACACATACACACACAGACACACACATACACACACACACACACACACATACTCACGCACATACTCAGACACACACACACTCACACACTTGCACAGACACACACACTCACATCAATCGCACACGCAAACCCACACACACTCTCACACTCACATTTACACACACACACACACCATCACACACACTCACACCCTTACACACACCCATTCACTCACATACACACACACTCTTTCACAAACATGCACACACACACATACACACACACACACACACACACACACACACACACACACACACACATGCACAAGCTCACATAGTTCCAATCAGAGCTGACTGCAGCTGCTATGATAATGAAAGTCGTGTTCTCTTGCACTAGTTGAAGGAAGTGATGCTTTTGAATTTCACTGGAAATTTCCGAATGACGAAGTAATTGTAAAGGATGAACACGAGCGCTTTCAACTGAGTGAGTCAGAATATGACCGGCAGCTGCATATTGTGAATGCAAAGGCATCAGATGGCGGAGATTACATGTGCCAAGCTGAAGACGACAATGGTGTTGAAATGAAAAAAAAAATCAGCATTAAAGTCATCCGTAAGAATTCTAACCAGTTTATTATCAACTTCCCAACCCCTGACATCACATTTATGTCAGTTAGTATCTGAGACTGCAATTGTCGATTCTGCACCCAGCACTGTTGGTCACGCTGAGAAATACCTTTATTTTCAAACTCTCATCCTTGTTTTCAAACCACACACTCCCCATTTCTTATTGGTTGCTGTAGAATCCTTTACATCCTCTTCAGAACTGACCCTCTGACAGTGCGGCACTCCCTCAGTACTGACCCTCTGACAGTGCAGCACTCCCTCAGTACTGACACACCGACAGTGCAGTAATCCCTCAGTATTGTCCCACTGACAGTGCAGCACTCCCTCAGTACTGACCCTCCTAAAGTGCAGCATTCCCTCATAACTGACTCTATGACAGTGCAGCACTCCCTCAGTACTGACCCTCCGACAGTGCGGCACTCCCTCAGTACTGACCCTCCGACAGTGCGGCACTCCCTCAGTACTGACCCTCTGACAGTGCGGCACTCCCTCAGTACTGACCCTCCGACAGTGCGGCACTCCCTCAGTACTGACCTCCGATTTGCAGCATTCCCTCATTACTGACCCTCCAACAGTGCAGCACTCCCTCAGTACTGACCTCCGACAGTGCAGCACTCCCTCAGTACTGACCCTCCGACAGTGCAGCACTCCCTCAGTACTGACCCTCCGACAGTGCAGCACTCCCTCAGTACTGACCCTCCGACAGTGCAGCACTCCCTCATGTATTCGCCTGGGGATTGTGGGCCTGGATTTTCTGAGCGAGTCTTGGGAGTGTGGTTAAAACCATTGCCTTTGTGAGTCTGAGATGCGGGAGTGGGACTGAGATCCAGCCCGTGGGGAGGGGGATGGGGGAATCGGCTGATGCTGTCCTGTCACGCTGTAAACTTCGTGACTCTTCTTTGGACCCACAGAAAAGGTCACTTTCCAAAATGTCAAGACAGAGCTGGAGTTTGCCGAGGGGAGTCAGGCGGTGCTGGGCTGTGACGTTACAGGGATTCCGCAGCCCACGGTCTCCTGGACACGAGATGGCCAAGACATCCCACTGAGCAGGAACGGTAAGCACATCACCCGCGGGGAACGATCAAGGGCCTGGGAATCGCGGAGAGTCCAGGATCCTCCACCTCACCCACAATCAGCCTCTGGGAGATCAGCCTTGGCGACCTGGACCAGCGCGAGAATTGAATTAAGTGCGTGTGAGGGCTACCCCTCCTCAGGGAGGGGGATACACCAGCTTCCAGACAAAGGCACCCTCTCTCCCCATAGAGCATGGCACCACGGCATGGACCAGAACTGTGCACAGTGCTCCCAGTGTGGTCTAACCAAGGTATATGGAGACCGGAACTGTGCACAGTGCTCCCAGTGTGGTCTAGCCAAGGGATATGGAGAGCGGAACTGTGCACAGTGCTCCCAGTGTGGTCTAGCCAAGGGATATGGAGAGCGGAACTGTGCACAGTGCTCCCAGTGTGGTCTAACTGAGGGATATGGAGACTGGAACTGTGCACAGTGCTCCCAGTGTGGTCTAACTGACGGATATGGAGACTGGAACTGTGCACAGTGCACCCAGTGTGGTCTAACCAAGGGATATGGAGACTGGAACTGTGCACAGTGCTCCCAGTGTGGTCTAACCAAGGGATACGGAGACTGGAACTGTGCACAGTGCTCCCAGTGTGGTCTAACCAAGGGATATGGAGACCGGAACTGTGCACAGTGCTCCCAGTGTGGTCTAACCAAGGGATATGGAGACCGGAACTGTGCACAGTGCTCCCATTGTGGTCTAATCAAGGGATATGGAGACTGGAACTGTGCACAGTGCTCCCAGTGTGGTCTAACCAAGGGACATGGAGACTGGAACTGTGCACAGTGCTCCCAGTGTGGTCTAACCAAGGGATATGGAGAACGGAACTGTGCACAGTGCTCCCAGTGTGGTCTAACCAAGGGATATGGAGACTGGAACTGTGCACAGTGCTCCCAGTGTGGTCTAACCAAGGGATATGGAGACCGGAACTGTGCACAGTGCTCCCAGTGTGGTCTAAACAAGGGATATGGAGACTGGAACTGTGCACAGTGCTCCCAGTGTGGTCTAACCAAGGGATATGGAGACCGGAACTGTGCACAGTGCTCCCAGTGTGGTCTAACCAAGGGATACGGAGACCGGAACTGTGCACAGTGCTCCCATTGTGGTCTAATCAAGGGATATGGAGACTGGAACTGTGCACAGTGCTCCCAGTGTGGTCTAACCAAGGGACATGGAGACTGGAACTGTGCACAGTGCTCCCAGTGTGGTCTAACCAAGGGATATGGAGAACGGAACTGTGCACAGTGCTCCCAGTGTGGTCTAACCAAGGGATATGGAGACTGGAACTGTGCACAGTGCTCCCAGTGTGGTCTAACCAAGGGATATGGAGACCGGAACTGTGCACAGTGCTCCCAGTGTGGTCTAACCAAGGGATATGGAGACTGGAACTGTGCACAGTGCTCCCAGTGTGGTCTAACCAAGGGATATGGAGACCGGAACTGTGCACAGTGCTCCCAATGTGGTCTAACCAAGGGATATGGAGACTGGAACTGTGCACAGTGCTCCCAGTGTGGTCTAAACAAGGGATATGGAGACTGGAACTGTGCACAGTGCTCCCAGTGTGGTCTAACCATGGGATATGGAGACTGGAACTGTGCACAGTGCTCCCAGTGTGGTCTAACCAAGGGATACGGAGACCGGAACTGTGCACAGTGCTCTCAGTGTGGTCTAACCAAGGGATATGGAGGCTGGAACTGTGCACAGTGCTCCCAGTGTGGTCTAACCAAGGGATATGGAGACTGGAACTGTGCACAGTGCCCCCAGTGTGGTCTAATGTCACATCTTTTACATTGAATCTACTTGCTTTATCTCTCCCCAGGACGTTTTCAAAAACTGCTGAACAATCACCTTCAGATCAGCAGCATCGAGCCGTCAGATGCTGGGATGTATGAATGTGTCGGGAAAATTATGGAGCGTAATGAGCAGAATTCTACCACGATCGCAGTGACTGTCAATTGTAAGTGTCATTCAGTTAACCTCCAGAATCACTGCGATTCACACACTGATGGTCAGTACTGAGGGAGAGCTGCACTGTCAGAGGGTCAGTGCTGAGGGAGTGCTGCACTGTCAGAGGGTCAGTACTGAGGGAGTGCTGCACTGTCAGAGGGTCAGTACTGAGGGAGTGCTGCACTGTCAGAGAGTCAGTACTGAGGGAATGCTGCACTGTCGGTGGGTCAGTACAGAGGGAGTGCCGCACTGTCAGAGGGTCAGTGCTGAGGGAGTGCTGCACTGTCAGAGGGTCAGTACTGAGGGAGTGCTGCACTGTCGGAGGGTCAGTACTGAGGGAGTGCTGCACTGTCGGTGGGTCAGTACAGAGGGAGTGCCGCACTGTCAGAGGGTCAGTACTGAGGGAGTGCCGCACTGTCGGAGGGTCAGTACTGAGGGAATGCTGCACTGTCAGAGGGTCAGTGCTGAGGGAGTGCTGCACAGTCAGAGGGTCAGTGCTGAGGGAGTGCTGCACTGTCAGAGGGTCAGTACTGAGGGAGCGCCGCACTGTCGGAGGGTCAGTACTGAGGGAGTGCCGCACTGTTGGTGGGTCAGTAGTGAGGGAGTGCTGCACGGTCGCAGGGTCAGAGGGTCGGAGTGCTGCACGGTTGGAGGGTCAGTACTGAGGGAGTGCTGCACTGTCGGAGGGTCAGTACTGAGGGAGTGCTGCACTGTCGGAGGGTCAGTACTGAGGGAGTGCTGCACTGTCGGAGGGTCAGTACCTCGGGATCTTGCTGTTCCCAAATTGGCTGCCACATTACCCACAATACAGCAGTGATCGCGCTCCCTGGGGTGTGACGCTCACCGGGAACGGCCTGAGGTGGTGAACGGAGATGCCGAAATGGGAGCCTGACCGTCCTGTCTGGGAATGGCCGGTTCCGCTGCTTTGACCGGGAACCCCTTGCTCCATTCCGCTCGGGGCACCGACAGGCTCCCTCGAGTTCAGCGTGAATTCACGTGGCGCCCCCCCCCCCCCTCCGCGGACCCTCGTCGTGGACGACAGGCTTCGGCCTGGCCGGAGCGGCACTAGGCCGGTGTGAACCCCAGCCTCTCAAACTCTCGCCTGTGTGTTCCGCTCCGCAGACGCCCCCAGACTGCTGCCTCCCCCGACGCGGACCATGCACACCTGGCTGGGGAACCCCGTCAACGTGTCGTGCCGCTTTCAGAGCTACCCCGGCGCTGCCGTTACCTGGACCCACAACGGCACCGACCTCGGGGAGCTTGCCAACACCTTCCCTGCGGGAAATCGGGAGGAATCGGTCAGCACGCTGGAGGTGAGTCCGGACTGGAGCCGGGGTCAGGGCCGGCGGGGAGGGGGGTGGGTGTGGTGGCGGAGGGGGTGGGGTGTTGGGGTGGGGGGGAGCGGAGTGCGGGGGGGAGGTTTCGGTGATGAACAGCCGGCTGGTGTCCGGGGTTCGGCGCACCGGAGTCGAGAGGCAGGGAGATTCGTGCCCAGTGCAGGAAGGGGAACCGATAAGGCTGGGAGCTCGGGGAGTGGCGGGAGAGAGAGGTGGGAGTCCACAAGGCAAGAGCGTTGAGGTTGAAGTTGAGCTCACCTCATCCCAACTCCCCCACCCCCCAACTCCGACAACGCCCCACCCACTTCGGCCCTGCCGATATCTTCTCTCCCCGGTTAACCATCCAACTCCCTTTCAAAGCCCCTCGGTTGAATCAGCCTACCCCCCCCCCCCACCCCCCACCCACGTTCTCAGGCGGAACATTCCGGATCCCAACCACTCGCTGCGCGCAAAGGTTTCTCCTCGTGTCCCCGTTGCTCCTTTGACCAATCACCTTAGAAACATAGAAACTGGGAGCAGGAATAGGCCATTTGGCCCTTCGAGCCTGCTCCCCCCATTCATTATGATCATGGCTGATCATCCAGCTCAATAGCCTGCTCTCGCTTTCTCCCCATACCCTTTGATCCCTCTCACCCCCAACAGCGACATCTAACTCCTTCTAGAAAACATACAATGCTTTGGCCTCAACTACTTTCTGTGGTAGTGAATTCCACAGGCTCACCACTGTCTGGGTGAAGACATTTCTCCTCATCTCAATCCTAAATGGTCCACCCCGTATCCTCAGACTGTGACCCCTGGTTCTGGACTCACCCCCACCATCGGGAACATCCTTCCTGCATCTAACCTGTCTGGTCCTGTTAGAATTTTATCGGTTTCTGTGAGATCCCCCCTCCTTCTTCTGAACTCCAGCGAATATAATCCCAACCGACTCAATCTCTCCTCATATGTCAGTCCCACCATCCCAGGAATCAGTCTGGTAAACCTTCGCTGCTCTCCCTCTGTAGCCAGTACATCCTTCCTCAGATAAGGAGACCAAAACTGTACATACTATTCCAGGTGTGGTCTCACCAAGGCCCTGTACAATTGCAGCAAGACATCCCTGCTCCTGTACTTAAACCCGTGTCCCCCGCTGTTCTCGACCCTTCCCCACAATGGGGAACAGTCTCTCCCGATCGACTCTGTCCCAGGACCCCTCATGGTTTCGAACGCCTCGATCAAATCTCCTCTCGAGCTTCTCTCCTCCAAGGAGAACAGCCCCAGCTTCTCCGACCTGTCCCCGGAACTGAAGTCCCTCGTCCCTGGGACTGTTCTCGTGGAGATAGAAGGGAGAGTACCCCGGATGCTGGAAATCTGAAATGAAGACAGAAAATGCCGGGAAAAACTCCGCAGACCGGACAGCGCCCTCGGAGAGAGAGAGAGAGAGAAACAGAGTTAACGTTTCGGGTCCGCGTGAGCTGCGTTTTTCCATTCTCGTGAATCTTTTCCGCAGCCTCTCCAAAGCCTTCCTAAAGTGTGGAGCCCTCAACCGGACACAGTCCTCCAGCTGGCGCTGACCATGTTAGAGTTGGCGAGACTATTTGTCAATGAAGTGGATTATAGGGTAGACGTGGAGAAGATGTTTCCACTTGTCGGAGTGAGACCAGAACTAGGGGGAACCATCGATATCAGATCGTCACTAACAAACCCAATTGGGGGAATTCAGGAGAAACTTCTTTACCCAGGGAGTGGGGGAGAATGTGGGACTCACTCCCACAGGGAGTGGTCGAGGTGAATAGTGTCGATGTGTTTAAGGGGGAAGCTGGATAAACACATGAGGGAGAGAGAGGAATAGAAGGGTATGGGGATGGGGTGAGATGGAGGGGGGGGTGGGGGGGAGGTGGGAGGAGGCTGGTGTGGAGCAGGAACACCAGCACGGAGCAGATGGGCCGAATAGCCTGTTTCTGTGCTGGGGACTCGCTGTGATATTTTCTCACCCAGGCCGAGCAGCTCCCAGTGGGTTTTCTGCCCGGTTGATCCTGACCTTGCCCCTTAATTCGATGCGCCAGGTTAGGAGACTCTCTTTGAGACTGTCCCGTGTCTCGTTTCGGTTCCGATAGGTGATGGTGACCAGCGAGGCTGACCTGGGCGAGTACAGGTGCACCGCGAACAACAGTCTGGGCAGCGTGAGCGGATCGATCCGGGTCCAACAGGGAGGTAAGGTCAGCACCCAGACACCGCGACCACTGACCTCGCCGTCGGAGACAGACCCTCTGTTTCACTAGCGCCCGCCCCCTCCTCGGGACGTCCCACAGTGCTCCACGGACAACGCAGGATGTGTTTATGGAAGTGAGGTCGCTGTTGAAACAAAGCAGCCAATTTGCGCACAGCAAGATCCCACAAACAGAGATGTGATCATCTGTTTTTTAGTGATTTGGTTGAGGGATAAACATTGGCCCCGGGGACATTGGGAAGAACTCCCCCTCTCCGCTCCCCTCCATCCGCACCCCCCCCCCACTATTCTCCCAAATAGTGGCCGTGGGATCTTTCACACCCGCCCGAGAGGGCAGACGGGGGCCTCGGTTTAATGTCTCAACTGAAAGACTGACCCTCCGAGAGTGCGGCGCACCCTCAGTACTGACCCTCTGACAATACGACACCTGTTCAGTGCTCTCAGTCAGAGGGGTCTCGCGGTGAAATCTCTGGATTGGGAGCTTGAACTCAAGACCTTTTATGTCACAGGTGAGAGAGGGAGAGAGAGCGAGGGTGAGAGGGAGAGAGAGCGAGGGTGAGAGAGGGAGAGAGAGCGAGGGTGAGAGAGGGAGAGAGAGCGAGGTGAGAGAGGGAGAGTGTGCGAGGTGTGAGAGAGTGTGAGAGAGGAGAGCGAGGGTGAGAGAGGGAGAGAGAGCGAGGGTGAGAGGGAGAGAGAGAGAGAGAGAGTGTGAGTGAGAGAGTGAGAGAGTGAGAGA